>NW_013669514.1:46144-47825 GCF_000517525.1 Limulus polyphemus | reverse complement strand
AGGGACGGCTAGCGCAGATAGCCCTCGTGTAGCTTTGCGCGAAATTCCAAAACAAACAAAGCGTTGGCAGGAGTATGTGCTCCACTGAGTGCCCCTCGAGTTTATGTTTTAAGAAGGTACCAAACTTCTAGGATGTATAAAATCTACACGATATAAAGAAACTACTTTTTTGGCATTAAATCATCTTTCAAATTTCATAGTTTGCACACGAAACATTGAGTTATCTTAAAATTGAAGGACCCTCTCACCCATGAAACGTGTTTTTAAGATTCTAAAGGAAACGCATGCTCAGGATTAGGAGTGAAAATGAAACAAACGTAAGTGTTTAGTGTGAAAGCCTACCGAAATAGCAGTGTTTTGGACTGAAGCTTGTTGCTATTGGTAACGTATCGTGCGTGATACCTTGCTTACAGCCTTTGTCATGGAAACATGGAGGTTTTTGCCAGCAAAGTATCGTGATACCTTGTTTACAGCCTTTGTCATGGAAACATGAAGGCTGTTGTTAGTAACATATCGTGATACCTTGTTTACATTCTTTGTCATGGAAACATGAAGGCTGTTGTTGTAACATATCGTGATACCTTGCTTACAGCCTTTGTCATGGAAACATGGAGATTCATGCTAGCAACGTATCTTGTTTTCACTAGTTTGTTCTTTAAATGTAGAACTACACTATAACTGTCAACTGTCTAATGGACCATTTTGGTAATTAACCAATAACTCAGCTGACAGCGTTAAAGCGTGGCGCTGTAATAGTTTTTTTTTTTTTTAAAGCAAGCACGATCCCTTTACGAGGAGATTTCAGTACATTTAAATACAATACATTACAAGATAAATCTGATTGTTGTCTGGGAAGTGGGTCTGTGTAATTTACAATAATTTATCGGATTTGTTGTTTTTTTAGATTTTTTCTGCACGTGTCACTATGGTGACAGGCTAAACGATGATGCGATTGGTTTGATTTCATTCCTCTTGAACAATAAGACATGTGGCCCTAAATGGGCACACAGTTACTTATATGTCATTTTCTCAGTTTCGGTTTAAGTTATGTACAAAAGTTTGTTTATTTATATTTAAGCACAAAGCTACACAATGGGCTATCTGTGATCTGCCCACCACGGGTATCGAAACCCGATTTCTAGAGTTGTAAGTCCACAGACATACCTCTGTGCCACTGGTAGGCCTGTGCAAAAGTAAACAACTAATTTGGCCCGCGTATGTTGTATAATAAAGCCATTTACCCAATGCACCCAAAGAGTCAATTTAGTGTAGGAAATATTTATCGACGTTAACCAATGAAAAGTGTTTAGCGATACTTTTTTATTGCTGTACAAAAAATAAAGACATTTTATAGCTTAACATCTGTAAAGAAATTTTGCAGCTTAACGTATGTAAATAAATTTTGCAGCTTAACGTATGTAAAGAAATTTTACAGATTAAAGTATGTAAAGAAATTTTATAGCTTGACATATGTAAAGAAATTTTGCAGCTTAACGTATGTAATGAAATTTTATAGCTTAACGTGTGTAAAGAAATTTTACAGCTTAAAGTATGTAAAGAAATTTTACAGCTTAACGTATGTAAAGAACTTTTACAGCTTAACATCTGTAAATAAATTTTGCAGCTTAACGTATGTAAAGAAATTTTACAGATTAAAGTATGTAAAGAAATTTTATAGCTT
>NW_013669514.1:19786-45285 GCF_000517525.1 Limulus polyphemus | reverse complement strand
CAGCTTAACGTATGTAATGAAATTTTATAGCTTAACGTGTGTAAAGAAATTTTACAGCTTAACGTGTGTAAAGAAATTTTACAGCTTAAAGTATGTAAAGAAATTTTACAGCTTAACGTATGTAAAGAAATTTTACAGGTTAATGTGTGTAAAGAAATTTTGCAGCTTAATGTGTGTAAAGAAATTTTATAGCTTAAAGTGTATAAAGAAATTTTACAGCTTAAAGCTTTTACAGCTTAACGTATGTAAAGAAATTTTACAGATTAAAGTATGTAAAGAAATGTTATAGCTTAACATGGAAATGACCCACTGAGAGGGATATTGGGGGGGGAGTATCTATAGTCTAAAAAGATGTTTATCAGGAATAATAAATTGTCATTGCTGTAACGTTTATTCCAAAATGCTAACGAAGAAATTCACAAGAAACAATATACAATTATCTTATTACCCACACTTGTTGTAATATCCTGGCGCCACCTAGTGGCAACTGTAGGCGAACAAATCGAAGGAAACTAATCTAAAGGCTTGGAATCTTATGAATCACAAAGACGTGACCTGTGAATAGTGAGTACTCTACGACGGTTTGTGATTAGTCTTACAATGAATAGTTGGCAAATTTCTGTATGACATTCATGTTTATTACACGTGTTCACACGTTAAGTTGTACAATTTCTTTACAATCAGCCAACCCTTTGCGAGTTCGGTAAATTATAATTCTCTCTTTATACTTTTAAAACATCCGAGTTACAGACAAACAAGCACTATTGGATAAGTTAATAAAACAGTCCTCTAACGTTGTTTCGTTAGTCTAGACTATCCGAAACTCCGTTACATTCTTAATTATACTGCAGTTTAGAAGTTTCTGGAACAATATCTGTTTGTTATGGATTTCGCCCAAAGCTACACGAGAGCTATCTGCGCTAGCCGTCTCTAATTTAGCAGATGTAAGATTAGAGGGAAGGCAGCTAGTCATCACCACTCACTCTTGGGCTACTCTTTTACCATCGAATAGTGGGATTGACCGTCATATTATAACGCCCCCACGGCTGAAAGGGCGAACATGTTTGAAACAATATACCAGACGTATTGGAACGGTCGATGGACGAGTTCTCGTATTAAACAAAATGCCTCGTGGGCAAAGATTTGTGACAGACAAAATAGGTCTAAAATGTTATTTTCTTCAAACCTCTTAATTTGATACCCACGGGTGATTAAAGTTAAAGTATTCGTTTATTATTTGACTATCAGTTAGCTGAAAATTCAAAACTAACTCAAAATTTTTGTAACCCTGTTTGACACGATTCTTCTTCTTCTAAAGTTCAAAAGAATAATTCGCTAAGAAATTCTTTAAATTTTTTATTACTGCTAAAACAAATCCCAAATTCAATTTTGGCGTCCATTTTGGAAAAATTTCGTCAGTGTGCAAGTCCACTCCATTAAACTAACATCACATTTTAAAGATCTATATCTATAACTATGATTTGTGGCTATAGCTATTTTTTTTCTGGTCCCTCTATGTTAACATTTTTTTTTTTTTTTTTTTGGTGGCCGCATGTGTTTCCAGTCTAACAAGTTTACTGAGTTAAATTGTGCGTCAGTCATATTTACTTTTAGATAAGAAAGTTCAGAGGTAAAAAACACGAGCACTACATAAGGTACAGCTTACTATAGCGACCAAAATGGTATATTAAATGGACATCTTTGTAGTCATTTATTTTAATATATATAATTACCCTATATATTCTTCTTTCTTATCGTAACTGTTTGTATTCAGCAAAATATATATTTAATTTCGAATTTTAGTTTGTTTTATTTTTTCTATAGTTAAGCACAAAGCTACAGAATGGGCCATCCGTGCTTTGCCCACCACAGGTATCGAAACCTGATTTCTAGTGTTATAAGGCCGTAGACTTACTGCTTTGTCACTGGAGGGGGGGGGCGAATCTTAGGTCAGTATAAATCTTGAACAGCTATAAGTTATTCCAGCTGTTACAAGATAATTATGTTCAAAATACACCATGGTACGGGAGACGACGCAAGTCACTTAAAATTTTTCAAAAGACACTAGAGGGCGTCACATGATCTATTTTTGTTACGCGCTTAAATGCTTGATATATATAGATTAATCAAATATATAGTTATTGGATTTTCGTTTTGGTGTGACAGTTTGTTTCGTATGTGATTCGATTCTTTTGTGATGGAAAGGTCGAGTGAAATGTGTGATGGACGTGTAAACTGTTCTTGTTGGTATGAAGTGGAAACCAACTTTTCTTGAGTTTAATACTGTCTGATAAATCACTCTTTCTATATGCGATTTCAAGTTCCTGTTTCACTTAGACTTTTTCGTTCCATTTACAAATTTTAAGCCTAATATATTAAAACAAATAAATAACGGGACAGTATTTTTATTGGTATTTTGTTGTTTTGTTTCAGAACAGTGGCACAGTGCCAGGAGTGTGTGTGTGTGTGTGTGATGAGTGGGAATTGAATTAATGTGTTCTCCTTACCTTATTCGTGCAAACTGGTAACGCATTTTCAAAAGATGTGCTGAAAAGTGCAAAACCTTACTTGTGACAGCTGTTACATAATGTAAACTACTATCAACTGTCATTACGTGCTACTAGTTACTGTCAAGTGCTGATGGATATTGTCAAGTGCTCTAAAAATATATCAGTTACTGTCAAGTGCTATAAGATACTATTAATTAGTGTCAAGTGCTACAAATATTTATCAGTTACTGTCAAGTGCTCTAAGATATTATTGGTTAGTGTCAAGTACTATAAGATACTATTAGTTAGTGTCAAGTGCTATAAAAATCTATCAGTTAGTGTCAAGTACTATAAGATACTATTAGTTAGTGTCAAGTGCTATAAAAATCTATCAGTTAGTGTCAAGTGCTATAAAATACTATTAGTTAGTGTCAAGTGCTATAAAAATTTACTGTCAAGTGCTGTTAAGTACTATCGGGTACTGTAAAGTGCTATGAAGAACCTCTGTGATACAGGTTCTACGTAGAAACAGTCCTTTGAAACGTAGTATAACCTGTTAAATCGATCGTAGGACTAATGAGGGAAATCGTTCGTACAAGTATCTTTCTTAATGAGACTAGGATATACGTAAATTAATCTTACTAATGTAGCCTCCCCCCCCCCCAGCTATATAAGATATTCGTGAATTATTTTAAAACTACCAAAACCAATTTAAGAAAAAATGTCACCCATTTGCTTTGACTTCTCCAATGTTGCGTGGAGTATAATAATTAAAACCTCCATATCCGCCCCTAATACATACAAGATCGAACGTGATTAGTCACTAACAATCTGTATTATTTTTAAATGAACAGTAAGCCAGTGAAAGGTAACCGGAGACTGTAGTACAGCGAAAAGACAAAGTGAACTTTAGTTTCGGAAATAGGAAAAGTAATTCCTTATTAAGACTCCTTCTTTATCCTTGTATAGCATCCAAAATGATTAGCAAAATTATATTCCACCAAAAGCCTAATGACATCTTTTTCCCTCATGAAAATGTGATGCGCGAACATATGTGGTGCTTCTACTTGGCACTGTTTCATGGCGTGTTAAGTTTAAATGATATTAGAGCTGATATCATCCTTCTTTTTTTGTTGTGTGTGTGTGTGTGTGGTCATTTTGTAGCTAAATATATATAAACTTTTTTATCACGTTATTTGAAATGAATAGATACATCGAAAACTTTAATTTTTATGTTAGGAGATTTAGTTTCAACTGTCAGTGTATTTTGGGCCGGGTGTGGGTGAGCTAATGGGTAGCGTGCCTAAACTGTAGATTCGAGGATTCGTGGTTCACGACCTTTTGCCACAAAAATGCGCTCTGCACTTTGGAAACGTGGAGTAAGCTATAAGAGTAACAATCAATTTCCAATATTAGATCAAACGGAATTAGCTCAAGAGTTGATACCGGATGCTGTAGTCTAGTTTCCTTTCTTCTATTCTCTGAGTTCAAAAATAGTGTTGGGCATTTCGAGTATAGCTATTGGTATTTTCAGGAAATTCTGAAACAGATAGACAAATATTTTCTAATCGCGAGTTTAAGCGAAGGTTCAACTTCTCTCCCTCTCTATGTACCATAGGAAAACAGGACGTTGATGACCATGGTCTTCTACATATCTGTTTCTTTCTATGTACCATATCCAAACAGGGTGTTGGTGACCATGGTCTTCCACAGATCTCTCTTTCTCTATGTACCATATCTAAACAGGGTGTTGGTGACCATGGTCTTCCACATATCTCTCTCTCCCTCTACATACCATATCCAAACATGATGCTGGTGATCATGATCTTCCACAGATCTCTCCTTCTCTGTGTACCATATCCAAACATGATCCTGGTGACCATTATATTTCATTGATCTCTCCCTCTCTATGTACTATATCCAAACAAGGAGTTGGTGAGTGACCATGATCTTCCACAGATCTCTCCTTCTCTGTGTACCATATCCAAACAGGGTGTTGGTGACCATGATCTTCTACAGATCTCTCCCTCTCCATTTACCATATCCAAACATGATGCTGGTGACCATGATCTTCCACAGATCTCTCCATTTACCATATCCAAACAGGGTGCTGATGACCATGATCTTCCACAGATCTCTCCTTCTCTGTGTACCATATCCAAACAGGGTGTTGGTGACCATGATCTTCCTCAGATCTCTCCATTTACCATATCCAAACAGGATGTTGGTGACCATGATCTTCCACAGATCTTTCCATTTACCATATCCAAACAGGGTGTTGGTGACCATGATTTTTTACAGATCTCTCCCTCTACATACCATATCCAAACATGATGCTGGTGACCATGATCTTCCACAGATCTCTCCTTCTCTGTGTACCACATCCAAACATGATCCTGGTGACCATGATCTTCCACTGATCTCTCCCTCTCTGTGTACTATATCCAAACAGGGTGTTGGTGACCATGATCTTCCACAGATTTCCCCTTCTCTGTGTACCATATCCAAACAGGACGTTGATGACCATGATCTTCCACTGATCTCTCCCTCTCTATGTACCATATTCAAACAGGGTGTTGGTGACCACGATCTTCCACAGATCTCTCCTTCTCTGTGTACCATATCCAAACAGGGTGTTGGTGACCATGATCTTCTACAGATCTCTCCCTCTCCATTTACCATATCCAAGCATGATGATGGTGACCATGATATTCCACAGATCTCTCCACTTACCATATCCAAACAGGATGTTGGTGACCATGATCTTCCACAGTTCTTTCCATTTACCATATCCAAACAGGGTATTGGTGACCATGATCTTTTACAGATCTCTCCTTCTCTGTGTACCATATCAAAACAGGACGTTAATGACCATGGGCTTCTACAGATATCTACCTCTCTATGTATCATATCCAAACATGATTCTGGTGACCATGGGCTTCCACTGATCTCTATCTCTCTGTGTACCGTATCCAAACATGATGCTGGTGACCATGATCTTCCACAGATCTCTCCCTCTCTGTGTACCATATCCAAACAGGATGTTGGTGACCATGATCTTCCACAGATCTCTCCCTCTCTGTGTACCATATCCAAACAGGATGTTGGTGACCATGATCTTCTACAGATCTCTTCTCCTTGAAGTACAAATAATTTCCAATATCAATACATTCATCCATTTAGATAGACTCCTGACATAAGTCAACCTCTGTTCTCTCGTTCCTTCATTTTTTGCAGTTACGATCAGACTTTCAATTTCGTTTTTCATCATAAAGTATCCTAGATACTCCAACTGTCTTCTTCTTCCTCCTGCAACTTGTTCTTGACAAAATATCTTTATTTGAGGTATGACTTGTGATACTTACCTTCAAGATGCAATTCTCTTTTCCATACTTGGCACTATTGTCCAACATTCAGATGCATAAGCGAGAACTGGTATAACATAGTAACTTCGTCCCCAGAGACATTTTACTATTTGGCAGTATCTTCTTCATTTTCAGATATGCGTTCTTTTGCCATCCCTGTTTTCCGTTTTATTTCATGGTCACATTTACCATCTGACGTTAAGAAGACTTTAATAGAATATGTTAAATGTGGTTAGTTTTTACCTCTAAAACACAGTGGGAAGCCTCCGTTTGCCGAAAGTCAAAATTTAAAATCTCACCTGTCTGGTAATTAACACAACAGTACAATCAGAGTTCAAATAATTTTGTTTATTAGGTACTTTAGACGCTCTTATATAGACGAAAATATGGACAATACGCACGAAGTATTGTTGACGAGGGTAATTCGACAACTGGCTGTGGAGACGAGGGTAATTTTCTCTAAGGCGTCAAGCTACCTTTAAAAAGTTACCTTTGAGGTAGAGCCGTATCATCTTTACACACAAATGATGGAATAATCTGGACTCAGTTAAGGTAAATAAATATAGTAATTATGTTTTTAAATGTTTAAATTGAAAATGTATAATTATCCATTATTCTAAACTTGCGTGGAATATGGTGTAAATTTTCCCATTAATTAGGTTTGATAAACTAAAACATAATGTTTTCTGAACAGTATGATGGGTATTTTGAAGAGTTTCCTAAATTTTTTTAATGTAAGTATCTCACAACTTGTATTTTGTGAGATATTAAATAATACGGCGCTTTGTGTCTGTAAATAAATACTAAACATAATTCATTCAGTATTTAATCTATCTGAGGGTCGCGGGTTCGAATTCCCGTCACACCAAACATGCCCGCCCTTTCAGCCGTGGGGGCGTTATAATGTGACGATCAATCCCACTATTCATTGGTAAAAGAGTAGCCCAAGAGTTGGCGGTGGGTGGTGATGGCTAGTTGCATTTCCTCTAGTCTTACACTGCTAAATTAGGGACGGCTAGCGCAGATAGCTCTCGTGTAGCTTTGCGCGAAATTCAAAACAAACAAACAAACAGTATTTAATTTCTGTAGTGCATATTGGTGTATAGATGACGTATTACTACTAGATATAAACGACCTTATAACACCAACATGTTGTTTTTATTTAATTAGAGACTCAAAGTTTTGCTTTACAGCTTCTTCAGGAGCGTTCACTAATACACAAACCGAAACTGACAGTAGAAAGCTTCAAATGATTTAAACAATAAATAATTCTATAATAACTTCGTGTATTTCTAGTATTAATAATTGAATCAGCTCGCAATATATATTTTGTGAGATTATAAATAACGCAGCGTCTTTAACAGATGCTAAAAATGTACTTTAGTTACCTGACGAGATAAAATAAAAGGTCAGATCACTCGGTAAACAAGTACATCGTGAGTTAATTATTTATTCAGTTGATATACTTATACTCTACGGATAATGAGTAAGTAGGGAAGGAACAAAAAAAAATGACGTGTTTCGTGACGTTCTTAAGGAATGTGGGAAGCTAAGGGCGGGTTTTATATTTTTTTAACTTGGTCGTTGAACTCATTTTTATCTCGGTACTGACATGACGAAGGATGGCAATTAAAGGACTTATTCATCGGTGGGCGTCTCGTTTGGCTTCAGAGTGTGTTTACTAAGTTCTTCCTACTTTTCCAACTGTACATGAAAGAGGAGGACGAGGGTTTATATAATGCTCGACTGGCCCCTGCTTGGAGTAATACAAAATCTCATCAGAACAGGATATGCATTTTGTATCCGAGCTAAATGGAGATTTAAGTTATTACTGTACGAAGTTGCCATACCAAAACCTTATGTTGAGAGGTATTAATGAATAAGTAAGTTAGCCTGGCTTCTGGGACCCAGCTGTGTAGCTCTGAATACATCACAGTTTTTCTTTGTCTGGCTGGTAATTACAAGGTATTGATGGTTCCCTTTAAAGCATAATTTCCATAACCATTAATAAAAGGACAACAACAAAATATAGTCCTTGTGTAGTACACATTTTGAGTTTATTTTGCTATGTTAGAAATACGCCCCGTGAGGTACAAATCTCGGGCACCAGAACATCAAATGCAAATGGTCGGATCTGAAAGTATTTTACATTCCAATATCTTAGCTTCCTACCAGTGACGTCGTATCAGCAAGATCTTGGCGTTCAAGTTGATATTTCAATTTGGCTAGTACTGCTCTCTACCTGATGTTTTCTGTACTGTATCCTCAATCAGTTCTTGAGTGTTGAGCAGAGCGGATGTGCTGTTTCAGTTCTATTTCTTACTGCTATAGTCGTTTATGGGTCATTCTCACTCTATCGTGTTATATAGAGAAGTTTAATACACATGGATCAAAATGACCCACTCTATCACTATTGTCACAAATATCTGAACGTACCAGTTGAGGGTTAACACCTACATACGAGTCAGAGGGTTATGAGGATTTGTTTGTTTGTAATTAAGGACAGAGCTACACAATGGGCTATCTGTGCTCTTCCCACCACGGGTATCGAAACCCGATTTCTAGCGGTATAAGTCCGCAGACATACTGCTGTGCCACTGGGATGAGGGAGCGGGTTAGGAGGAACACGCACACAAAAAGAATAATAAACATTAACCAGGCATTAAAAAAAAGTTTGAATGGAGGACTGCCACCCTCCAAAATTAGCCCCATTACTTCCTTCTAAACTTCGACTTTGTATATATAAGTATCAGAAATTTCCTATAAACATTAACCAGGCATTAAAAAAAAGGTTTGAATGGGGAACTGCTCCCCTCCTAAACTGGCGCCATTACTTCCTTCTAAATTTCGACTTTGTATATATAAGTATCAGAAATTTCCAATGAACATTAACCAGGCATTAAAAAAAAAAATTTGAATGGGGGTTTGTCCCCCTCCAAAATTGGCGCCATTGCGTCCTTCTAAACATATGTAAACTGCATACATATTTACAGAAACACAACCATGGACTGATATGTGGTGTTATAGTAACAGATATCTGTCCAACGACCATCAAGTAAGTTAACCATGTAAGTATTCCATCTTGTTCCAGAGGTTAAAATATTTTATATAGTGTGTTCATTCTTTGGAGCTACATCCAAACTGTTCGCTAAATTTGATACAAAATAATTGTCGAGTATTTAATTATTTTTTGCTAAGGGGAAATAACATAAAAAAAAAAGCTCTCATTGAACATATATATATGTGCTTTTCGTGAAATATTTCCTTCTGTCTTATCTGTTGGTTTTGTGACAACGTTTTTTGGTGAGTCCTTCTTCACGCATGGCCAGGTGTTTAAGGCGCTCGACTCGCAATCTGAGGGTCGCGGGTTCGAATCCCCGTCACACCAAACATGCTCGTCCTTTCAGCCATGGGGGCGTTATAATGTGACGGTCAATCCTACTATTCGTTGGTAAAAGAGTAGCCCAAGAGTTGGCGGTGGGTGGTGATGACTAGCTGCCTTCCCTATAGTCTTACACTGCTAAATTAGGGACGGCTAGCGCAGATAGCCCTCGTATAGCTTTCCGCGAAATTCAAAACAAACAAACAAACAAAACCTTCTTCACGTGGGTCGTAAACTCGGTTCTGTGCACTCACCTTGAATAGAGGAATTTGATAAGAAATATAAGGTGACGTTTCAATTTCTATGCAGAGGAACATAGAAAACAGTTTCTCTAATGACAGTTAATAAGATTACATGCTACTTATATACGGTCAATTTTTTTTAGGGGGATGGGGCGGGAACAACGATCAAATACACAGTGACTGAAGAAGTTAAATTGAAAGTGTAAACATTTTATGAAAGAGTGTATTAGATTGGTCAATAAATGGGACCTAGTTATTATTTGTCGTCATAATTTATGCTAGCGCAAGCTCTTATAATAGATAAAGGAACTGTAATTGAATGAAGAGGTGTATATTTATTAAAACGGCGTTGAAAAGCTATCGGAGAAAACTAATTATACTCACCTTGTCAAATTAATAAAAGTCAGCCAAGGATAAGGCACCTTTCATCCCACCTACCGGGAAAAAAATTTCACAGCCCGTGATTAACACGTGTATGGAAGTTGATTAAGAGTTAAGACGTAAAAGGTTCAGTGAATGTCACTCCTAAAGTAAAAATAAAAGAGTATTTACATGTAAATTAAGGGTTAGCTGGTATTGTTTAAAAGACAATGTGTTGTGTGTAGTCAATTACGGCGCAAGCATGAATCCATGGAAATATATACTCACCGATTATAGTGTATACAAAGAGGATTGCCAGGGCTTGAGAAAACATTACTTATCAGAACGCGGCTCCTTCCACTTGTAAAGTTAATCTCCGTTTGTCTTCATTTATATTGACAACTTCATCGAGTTGTTAGTACGTCGAACTGAGATAATTTCTTGTAAACGGAAACCGGTGACATTCAATGTTATGTGGTAGTCATTCTTTACTCTTAAGTTCAGTATTTAAAGTCGACGTTGAGGTTCTTCAACTCTATAACTTTACTCAGAAAAATATCCGAGGATTTTACTTTCCCATGCCGGTAGCAGTTTTATCAAAAGATGCGGTGACAGAAGTCTTTAGGCCAACTCTCCTGGGTCTCGTGAAACTGATCGGTCCTACGTTTGAGTCCTACACACAGTATGTACATATGTCACCACCGACAGGTTACTAAGGCTATTTTCCTTTTTTGTTGTTGTTGTTGTTTTTTTCGAGGAGCTCGTCGCAGTATGAGTTTATTACAAAACCATCATTTGTCTTACTTTGAAGTCACTTAGGAAATTCGAGTTGAAATTGACTCTAGTGGCACGTCTGAACTTTGCTGTTGAATCTGTTTCTACTGTAGCTCCCTATGGTTCTGTGACGGTAGAACGTCATAGAAAAAAAAAAAAGAAAGATTATCTCGGCCACACATCAGTCATGCTTTCATAAATCACTTCTTGAGGTTTTATTTTCTATCTAGAACACGAACAGAATTCACGTGTAAACCGTGCTTCGACACGTGAGATTAATGAGGACATCATAACCAAGAAAAGTTATGAGTGTTCGCTAACTATTCATATACACTTGTCTGATCAGTTTGGACGTATACAATTCGAACTGGTTATAATTAATACATATAAACTCCTTAATTGCACGATGTGTTTTAGAATGTAGAATATTAAACATTATAAGAAGATCTGACGATCTCTTTGCAAGACACAAAAGACTTGGAATGTAGGCTCAACGCCACATTTCTCCGTTACATTCACACACGAGACCTGACATGGCCTGGTGGTTAGGCAATATGCGAGTCGCGGATTCGAATCCCGCCGCTGGACATGCTTGCCCTTTCAGCCATATGGGGCATTATAATATGACGGCTAATCCCACTATTCGTTGGCAAATGATGAGTTGGCGGTGGGTGGTGTTGATTAGCTGCTTTTCCTCTAGTCTATCACTTCAAAATTAGGGACTGCTAACACAGATAGCTCTCGAGTAGCTTTGCACAAAATTCAACAAACAAACATTCACAGATGAATATGGCTTCCTTCTCTAGGCTTGTGTTGATAAGTGCTTTTTAATGAAACGTCTTCATTTTGATTTAAGAACAAAGTGAAGGCCACTGTTCGTGGCCCGGTATGGCCAGGTGGTTAGGGTTCGAATCCCCGTCACACCAAACACGCTCGTCCTTTCAGCCGTGGGAGCGTTATAATGTGACGGTCAATCCCACTATTCGTTGGTAAAAACAGTAGCCCAAGAGTTGGCGGTGGGTGGTGATGACTAGCTGCCTTCCCTCTAGTCTTACACTGCTAAATTAGGGACGGCTAGCGCAGATAGCCCTCGTGCAGCTTTGCGCGGAATTCAAAAACAAACAAACAAACAAGCCACTGTTCGTTCATTCTGAAACTTTCTTGTGTACGAGGAGGTATGATTTGCACTGTAAGAGAGAATTTTGACTTTTAATACTAAGACAGATAAAATTAGTTTTTTAACTTTTTTCAGAGGTTAAACATTGCGTTCTATTTTTCGGCATTTTATTTTGCTGTCACGTGATGATTTTTTGGAGATATAAACATTAGTGTGATAATTTTCGATCTGCTGTGTCCACTGCAAGGACTCAAACCTTGGATTTTAATGTTGTAAATCTGCGAACTTACCGCTGTCTCACCGGGGGGGCGTCAAAGTAGTATTGCCCTAAAAAAACTCGATGGGTCGGTGGTATGTGCAACGCTAAAATCCAGGGTTCAATTCTCCACGGTGGACACAGCAGAGTGTAGATAGCCCATGGTATAGCCTTGAGTTAAAAATACACGCCATTTCCGTATATATCTGGATTAAGAAGTACATACCACTCTCTTGGATAATAAACTTAGGTCGTTCATGAATATGTAAACGACGTGATGAACATAAGCGTGTTTATTACAGCTACTCACCCTCTAGTGGCACAGCGGAAGGTCTGCGGACTTACAACGCTTGAAACGGGGTTTCGATACCCGTGGTGGGCAAAGCACGGATAGCCCATTGTGTAGCTTTGTGCTTAATTAGAAACAAACAAATTACGGCCACTCTGTCCTGAATTAAGACGTAAAGTTCTCAGTTTAACTCGGCTCGTTATTTCACGTGCTCAATACATTGAAATGCGTGCGACTCTGTATGTCCCTTTAAGAAATTTAGTGCATAGTGTAAGTAAATAGTTAATTCCAAATACAGAAAGAAAGAGTTAATTCACATTTTCTTTCAGTGGCAGATATTGACTTTATTTTCGGGGTCTGTAAGTTATCATTTATGTATGAGAATCATTTACAGATGGGTTTTATTCAGAAAAAAAAAAGTCACTTTGGCAATTTCTAAAACAAAATTGTGTTTTTTCTAAAAAACAACGTTTTAAGGTCAGTGTACAATTGATTAACACCTTGTCATATTCTTATGTACCTAGTTTACTAACCCCCCCCCCCCACTCTGGTGGCTCAGTAGTAAAGTCTGAGGGCATAGCCCATTGTGTAGCTCTGTACTTAACAACCTAACCTATCCAATACCATTAATCAACGTTTCTCAAACTAGAGTCCCCAAAGAAAAGGGGGTCGCAAAGTTATTGTAAGGGTGGGGATCGTGAGGTCACAAATATTGCGACAGTGGATATTTTGGAGTAAATACAGTAATTTGCTGTCACTTTATGTATGTGTGGTGGGGTGGGAGATCGTCACAGCCTGAAACAGTTTCAAAGGGGAGGGACCGTGGTGGCGGTGGGAGATCGTCACAGCCTGAAACATTTTCAAAGGGGAGGGACCGTGGTGGCGGTGGGAGATCGTCACAGCCTGAAACATTTTCAAAGGGGAGGGACCGTGGTGGCGGTGGGAGATCGTCACAGCCTGAAACATTTTCAAAGGGGGTAAAAAAAAAAGTTTGAGAACCTTGCCAAAAAAAAAAAAAGAGGATTAATAGCTAGTTGTATAAAGATATTTTTGGGACTATTTATACTATCAGCATAAGAGGGTAACTTACAGATATTTCTAGTGGGTAAGTGTAGTGTAAAGTATATATACGAAATTGAAGAATAAATATTGTGTATGCAGTACGGATTATTCAAAACGTTTTGTGTAGCCTGAGTCTAGACAACAGCACTCTGATATATTGTTCTCCAAAAACAGTAATAAATTATTTTCAGAGCGTGAACTGTTATCTGATAATGCCCGACTGATATATTCTTTGTATACTTGTTACTAGATGATTTATTTGTTTGCCCCCAGTGGTACGTCTGTGGACTTACAACGCTAGAAACCGGGTTTCGATACCCGTGGTGGGCAGAGCACAGATACCCCTTCGTGTAGCTTTGTGCTTAATAACAAACAAACAATTCACCATAAAGAGTTAACCTGCGTTCTTGTCGCTTGATGACGTAGAGTCGTTGACGTAAAACATAACTTTTTTAATACTTGTTTCTCTAATCCTTAACTTAATTCAAAGCAAGTTATTGAATTAGCCGCACTATATTTAAATACCCTAGTCGACTGTGTGAATTCAAACTTGGTAAAATGCATACATGGCAAACGCTTAGCTTAATATTTCCCCATGTATTAGCGAATGATGACACTACTCCAAACAACTAAATATGGCGTGCTCGTTGCACTTCAATAAACATTCAGCAACTTTATGGAATAAAGGTTTTTTTAAATTATCTTTATTAATGAACCGGGTTTGATATTGAGTACAACAGTATACTACGTTAAAAGTATTTTACACAAAACTGATTGTTGTTTTTTTACTATTTCATGATGCATGTTATGAAAAGCAGACTCTCCTTCGTCAGGAAAGCAAAGAAAAAAGTCGTGGATTGTGTTTCTACAAACGTTTCACGTCAAACATTTCTTTTAGTCGATTGGGTCACCTCAAATTGTGTAACTTTATTTATTGATGTGTAATATATTTACCCTCATCCCTGGAGGGTGGGGCGAGGGTATTGGTGTGTCTCTGTCTCTGTGTTTCGGCGCGTCTATCTCGAAAACCAATAGACCAATGTACACGAAATTTTAAAAGTGATGGAAAGTCAGTATGAGACAGTCCTCTCCAAATCTGGTCTAGATTCAAATCCGGATTCTGGATCACTTTGAAGCATTTTTTTTTATATAATCGGGAGATAGGGCATTTTCGTGGTTTGGGGTTAATAACTGTGTAGAGTGTGATCGGATTTGTTCCAGATTTCATGGGCACATTAAGGTTGTGACTCCTCATCACGTTAGAAAAATGATCCGGATCGTTGATCATTCTGGATCCGAGAAGAATTTTCTGAGTTTTCGAAGGTGAAATTTTACGTTATCCAATATAAACTCAAGTAATCTCGAAAACGGGACCGTGGGGCGAGGGTATGTAATCTCTCTGATTGCTCTTGTTAATTACTGGTCTCATCTGAAGCTGGTGTTAACGTTATTCCTTCGGTGATGATATTAATATTTACGTGGTCGTATACCCAAAACTATATGCCTGTTTATTATATCACTTTAGTGTGAGGCGTTGCCTTGTGATTAGCGTGTCGAAGTGTGAATCAGAGGATTTATGACTCCATTGGCTCAGCGCCAGATCTGAAGGATTATAATGCTAAAAACCGGGTTTGATAACTGCAGGGGGCATCATTGTGCAGTTTTACGTTTAATATCAGACAAACAAACAAAACTCATTATAGGCAATAGCAGACTTGTGAATTAGCGTAGAATACTTTCATCAAGCTACTTTCAGTTTCAATTTTTAATTAAATCCCCTAGCTATATGCGGGCCGAGTGGTTAACGTTCCGGAACTTCGCATCTCATTAGTGCCACACACAAAATATCGCGCTCCGCACTTTCGGACTGGGTGTGTTATAAGAGTGACAGTGAAAGCCAACTATCCGGTATTATAAGAGTAGCCCAAAAGTTGGCGGTGGGTGGTGTTGACTAATTGCCTTCCCTCTAAGTCTATCATTTTGAAATTAGGGACGGGTAGCGCAGATATCCCTCATGTTGCTTTGCGCACAACCCAGCTAAATATAACAAGATGACGTAGGCTCTTGAATTTTGTACTTTCTTAGAGCTTTGGGAAGGAATTTATCTTTTCTTTATTTTACTGAAGTCTAAGTTATAAGGAATTGTTTGTGGGCGATGTTACATACGCTCTGCAAAAAAGAAAAAGTGTTATAGATGTGAAAATATTTTGGTACAAATAGATGTAGAGATAAAACACGACCCCAAACCGTGTGCTAATGAGAGTAAAGAACTTTGAAAATTCCAGTAACTTTATTGGTCTGCAGACTGGTCTGGGAGAAGTGGCTAGGGCAAGACAATTACAGACCGACTGTGGTGTAGGGGTAGGATCGGACTGGAGATTCAACGATCCTGGGTTCGAGATGTAGTTTTTATCAAACACGCTTAGTACTTTCAGTTAGGAGTGTGTTATAAGAATAACAGCCAATCCTTCTATTTGATTATGAGGGGAGAAGTGGCTAGGGCAAGACAATTACAGACCGACTGTGGTCTTGGGGTAGGATCGGACTGGAGATTCAACGATCCTGGGTTCGAGATGTAGTTTTTATCAAACACGCTTAGTACTTTCAGTTAGGAGTGTGTTATAAGAATAACAGCCAATCCTTCTATTTGATTATGAGTAGCCGCCTCAGGCATCGGATGCTACCTGCTGGTCACCGTTCCTTTGGTCACTAGAATGGGCCCGGCATGGCCAGGTGGTTAGGGCGCTCGACTCGCAATCTGAGGGTCGTGGGTTCGAATCCCCGTCACACCAAACATGCTCGCCCTTTCAGCCGTGGGGGCATTATAACGTGACGGTCAATCCCACTATTCTTGGGTAATAGAGTAGCCCAAGAGTTGGCGGTGGGTGGTGATGACTAGCTGCCTTCCCTTTAGTCTTACACTGCTAAATAAGGGACGGCTAGTGCAGATAGCCCTCGTGTAGCTTTGCGCGAAATCTATAACAATTATTTAATTGGTGACTAGCTCAAATTTAGGATATCTGTGTCTCAACCATATATATATCTGTGCATGAACTGTTCGTTTAGCCTACAGTGGCCGGACATGCTATGTTTGTGTGTAATAAAAAATGACCAGTACCCATGTGAAGGGGAGACTGAGAGGCATATATATATTGGGTTCTGTTAAAGTGGGTAGAAGAGTCGGGAGCTCCATCTAGCGTGAGCTGGCGTTATCTACTAATGTTGACTACCCGTTATCTCTGTCTGTCAGTGCCTCTACTCATTATTAAACTTAATTAATTCATCTTTTTCCCTGTCTTGTTTGTCGGTGTCTCTCTGAACATAGGAAGACTGGATAATCTATACGTGAGAAACAAGTTTCTGATATAACTTTCCTAATCTTTGTTGCCACGTCTAGACAACAAGTAATAACACACAAAAGTGGCTTGTCTCAACATTGTTTGTGACGTGATGAGTGTAGCCATGGTTACAGCAGCAAGCTCAAATACGTTATGCATAACTTTTTCTTCAGCGAACACTCAAAAACAGTCTACAAGTCGGTGAATTGGAAACAAACGCGTGGTTGTAGAGCAAGTATGTTTGATGTTTGATTAGGTAAAATTTACGAAAAGACCGGGTTTGGCTGTGTAAGTGTACATTTGTCAGTATCCTTTCATGCTCCTTCGATCATGTAAACCAATTACGGTGCATTATCAATGACAACTGTACTGAATATTGTTGCATAGACACTAGCTTATTAAATTCTGTGTAATTATTGACACCGTTAAATTCAGAATAGATCACACGTGGTTTCTTTAACATGAAATAAAAATCAGGTGCCATTAAATATCCTCCCCTCTTTTCAAGCTAGCGAAAGATTCGGTAGTTGGTTCAAATTGTTTCGGAATATTTTTCGAAGAACGTATTTGTAAAATACATTATCTGAAGATTAATTTCAGGCCTTGAAACAGAAAGTCTTCCAAGTCGTTAGGTTTTTAGTCGCGGCATAACGGCTCATAGAATGGTTCTGAGTTGTTTTGTTTTCAAGTACAAACTTTTAGCTCAAAAACTCCGTCATCTCTTGACCTATTTGAGATCTATTTACAGTTTTGGATTCAGGAGGTCAAACCCTTTAGATTGATGTATTTGACAACGCCCAAGGTCTCATATATTAATTTACTCTAACCCCCTCTAAAAGAAATTCAATTTGAGGGTAGGATGGTAAAAATCCTGATGAATCATAAAATCGAATTGGGTATACGCGCGCCCCACGGTTGCTGACGCACAAAAATATAGCTAATAAAAAGGGAAAAAAGGCCTGAGAGATTAATTTACTCAAATCCTGCTTAAAAGAATTTCAAGTGCCGTGGCTATTGAGGATTCCCTCTTTTTTTTCAGATTTTGAGCTATTCAGGGCTTAATGAACAAAATATGTTTTTCGACTGATGTCAACGTGTCTGTGTTCGCTGTAGTTGTGAGTCCGAAGATAAAACATGTGGTCGAATGATAAATGCTCCGAATTTCATCAACGACCCCCGAAGCAAGGAAGAGTAAATTAGTGTCTATAGCAGTCCCATCAATATCTACACACCTCGATGTTTTGAGCAGTTTAGTCATGGTACATGATGCTTATCGATTACCTAGTCTGGGAAAACTGAATATGCAAGTGAAAATTCATTTCTGGATAAAAGTCGAATTGCGCATGCCCAGAAGTGTCTGATCATATGCATGTCTCATTAGCGTGTTGGGGGCGCCACGTGTCCTTTCCACTTATCTCATAAAGAGAAGGAAAAAATAGTTTACGATTGTTGGAAAATTAAGCTTGATATGCGTTATATGTTTGGGGAAGTCTCTTGAACGATGTATTGGCAGGTAATCAAGTTATAAAGCATGGCGTGAGCGTCGACCACTCATTCGTAGAATTCACACTATTCTTGTTTTTATCTGCCCGATGCTTGCCTATTTCTAACCAGCTGCAGTTGAAGGAGAACTTTGAATGATTAAAGAACGTTGTGGGCTGGTTAAGTTTTTCTCTGTGGTACACGTGTGTATATATTAATTTCAAATACATAACGCTACATTACTGTGATATACATGCAGATTTATGCACACACACACACACAGACCATGTTCACCTACTTATCCCTGTAGGTATTCCGTACCCTCCATATGTATACACAAATATCTGTATTTACCAAGTGTCTGGGTGAGATAATAGCCGCTTGACATTTGTTTCATGTTACAAACATTTAAAATAAACACAGTTCCTTATCCTCTTCCGTATTCTCTGGTCAGACTGAGAATTTGTAGTTAAATAAATACAGCTCCGTATCCTTTCGGTCGTGTTCCGTATTCTCTGGTCAAACAGGGAATTTGTGGTTAAATAAATACAGCTCCGTATCCTTTCAGTCGTGTTCCGTATTCTCTGGTCAGACTGAGAATTTGTGGTTAAATAAATACAGCTCCGTATCCTTTCAGTCGTGTTCCGTATTCTCTGGTCAGACAGGGAATTTATGGTTAGATAAATACAGCTCCGTATCCTTTCAGTCGTGTCCAGTGTTCTCTGGTCAGACAGGGAATTTATGGTTAGATAAATACAGCTCCGTATCCTTTCAGTCGTGTCCCGTATTCTCTGGTCAGACAGGGAATTTATGGTTAGATAAATACAGCTCCGTATCCTTTCAGTCGTGTCAGTGTTCTCTGGTTATCGTGGGAATTTGAGGTTGTGTATTATTATTATTTATGTTTCATAACTCTACCGCAAGGTGACTTTCATGTCATAAATGTATATGTTAATAATCTCATGTATCCTATCTTAATTAATTAATTAATGGAAGTGGGTGTAAGTTAATTAAACATTCAGAAATAATAATGGTGATAAAATAACATAACCAACTTCCAAATTGAATGCAGAAGGAATAGATTTCCGTGTTTGACTGTTTAAATCTTCAGTGTTTTCAGCTTCTCGATTTGATAATGTTTCATCTCTGGTATCACTCTTTTGTTTAAGGCATATTCCATTTTGGTCTCTCATATAAGAACACAACTCAGTCTTTGCCTGTGGTATTCAATGAGATAATTTTGTGATCGGTGTTATGTATCTTTTTGTCTCGATACGCATGCGCACTAAAAGTCAGCTCTCACGTGAAGAGCTTTTAAGCCTTATTCTTTCATCCTGTGTAGCTGTTTTGTTTGTTTGTAATTAAGCACAAATCTACACAATGGGCTATCTGTTCTCTGCCCACCACGGATATCGAAACCCGGATTCTAGCGTTGTGAGTCCGCAGACATACCGCTGTGCCACTGGGGGTAATAGCTGTTTTTATTAAGAAAAATAAAACCGTTTTGTTCCCGCACTTTACACTAAACGTTTTCAGCCCAGGACATAATTTCTCCATCGCTCTTGTCGCCGACTGTAGTTATTGGCATTTTTAAACTCATTTTTCTAAAATATTTATACACCAAATTGCTTGTGGGTCCACGACTTTGTTTGTTATAGAACTTCTACGATAACATACGACTCACACAAAAAATGTAAACAAAGATATCATCAATTTGTTCCACTAGTTAGAGCTGATTGTCTATAGTAGTACTTAAAAGATAATGATGTGCCCAGTTTGTTTTATCAGATCCTTCAACTGAATGTTGTAGCAGGAAAAACCTTTACTGAATATGATCATATATGTGGACCCCGCCGGTAGTAAGAGGTATAAAAACAAGTCTGTTATTTGAGACTTGAAATTGATTAAAATCTGACATTCTCGTTCTTCGAAGTAGACATAATCGCTGGATAAATAAAACTTTAACTGAAGACTAAATCCATAATTTACCAAACTCTGTCTAAATAGCCAGATAATAACTGTATAGATAGACGGAAGAATCAGTTGATCAACAGCTAGATAGACAGATGGATGGACAAGCAAGGAGATGCATATTAGATAAAGAGCTAGTGTATTATCCAGTTTGAGTGACTTGGTGTCGAGCATGGGTAATGAAAGAAAATTAAAGCTTCGGACTTAGCAAGTCAAAATAATTGGCGAGGAATGACGTCTTGCCAGAATTATCTTTCTACAACATACAATCCAAGATATGCTAAAGAACTTTTAAACATAGTGTTTAAACGGGGCGTGCAGCGGTTGTTCTGCTGTTAAACAAAACATCTTGTTACCGAACGTTCTAGAGGCAACGAAAAAATATAGTTGAAATGCAATACGTACACGTAATGAGCCCGTTAAAAATGAATCTTGTTTTTATATAAATAATGAAAACTATCAACATAGTATGTTACTCACTCATCTTGTTCCAGCTTTTAATTATTCTCTGAGTGTTTCGTGTTATATCTAGCTTTCCAGAATTAACATTCGGGGTTAGTTCGTCTTCTGGTCTGCAAAATATCCCCTTCACCCAACATGCTCGCCCTTTCAGCCGTGGGGGCGCTATAATGTGACGGTCAATCCCACCATTCGTTGGTAAAATAATAGCCCAAGCGTTGGCGGTGGGTGCTGTTGACTAGCTACCTCCCCTCTTGTCTGTCACTGTTAAATTAGGGACTGCTAGTGGAAATAGCCCTCCAGTAGATTTACGCGAAATTCATAGCAAATCAAACCATCCAAAATATTGAAACATTCTACTTGGCCCCTCGTCACGAGGTAAATATAGACAGATGACGTTCACACATACTCATTTCAAAATATGGTTCTGTTGTGCGGAGATGAAAAAAAAACTTAAAAGCGGATACAGAGATATGGAGTATTACTTCCACAGCGGTGCATAAAACTTATACACGCGCGCTCGAGCTTTAGTGGTTAATTTGTCAGGTTGGAAATAAAATCTTATTAATAATGTTCCAATCTCATACCAAAATTTTTTAGTGCATGCTATCCATATTAAGAGAAATTTTTTTATACGTTCCTAACTTAATAGATTACCCTACTTGGATTGAAAGTCAGGTAACATTAAAAACAGCTAAATGACTTTTATATTCAGAGGATCTCAGAGTTCACTTTACTAACTTCATTTTTTTTTTCTGCCATAGTAGTAGAAGCGTATCCTCCAAAACATTCCTCCGCTTCATTAATCATGTTACAAGAACAATCATGCATGAATGATTATGGGCATTAAAACCTCGTTGAAGCTCCACACTTTATAGAATCATTTGAATAGAATCGGCTAGAGCCAACTGAATTAATTTGATTAAACGTTGTTTTATCTCTAATTACTGATCTCAGCTTTTTTTTTAAAACTTACTTAATCGTGGATCTTACGTGGAACGTTTTTAGTTACACAAACTGCGTAGTGGATATTACGTGGAACGTATTAAGTTACACAAACTGCGTAGTGGATTTTACGTGGAACGTTTTTAGTTACACAAACTGCGTAGTGGATTTTACGTGGAACGTTTTTAGTTACACAATCTGCGTAGTGGATCTTACGTGGAACGTATTTAGTTACACAAACTGCGTAGTGGATCTTACGTGGAACGTTTTTAGTTACATAAACTGCGTAGTGGATCTTACGTGGAACGTTTTTAGTTACACAAACTGCGTAGTGGATTTTACGTGGAACGTTTTAGTTACACAAACTGCGTAGTGGATTTTACGTGGAACGTTTTTAGTTACACAAACTGCGTAGCGGATTTTACGTGGAACGTATTTAGTTACACAAACTGCGTAGTGGATCTTACGTGGAACGTTTTTAGTTACACAAACAGCGTAGTGGATCTTACGTGGAACGTATTTAGTTACACAAACTGCGTATTTTTCTGAAATTTTCTAGTTCTTACGACTACAAAAGTTAATTTATCTAGAATTGATATTCTAACTGTTGTACAGTGTTAACCATCAGTATTACATCCCAACTGTCTTTTACATCGTTAACCATCAGTATTACATCCCAACTGTCTTTTACATCGTTAACCATCAGTATTACATTCCAACTGACTTCTACATCGTTAACCATCAGTATTACATCTCAACTGTCTTTTGCATCCGTTAACCATCAGTATTACCTCCCAACAGTTTTCTACAGTGTTAACCATCAGTATTACCTCCAACTGACTTCTACACCGTTAACTATCAGTATTACATCCTAACTGTCTTCTACACCGTTAACCATCAGCATTACCTCCAACTGTCTTCTACACAGTTAACCATCAGTATTAACTCCCAATTGCCTTCTTCCGCGTTAACCATCAGCATTACCCCCACAGTTTTCTACATTGTTAACCATCAGCATTACCCCTACTGTCTTCTACACTTTTAACCATCAATATTACCTCCCAACAGTTTTCTACAGTGTTAACCATCAGTATTACCTCCAACTGTCTTCTACACCGTTAACCATCAGTATTAACTCCCAATTGCCTTCTTCCGCGTTAACCATCAGCATTACCCCCACTGTCTTCTACACCGTTAACCATCAGTATTACCTCCCAACAGTTTTCTACAGTGTTAACCATCAGTATTACCTCCAACTGTCTTCTACACCGTTAACCATCAGTATTACCTCCCAACAGTTTTCTAGTGTTAACCATCAGCATTACCCCCACAGTTTTCTACAGTGTTAACCATCAGTGTTACCTCGGTTTTGTGAGCACTGTTATTGGGCGAGAAGCCTCGTCGACGATGCATATAGCAAATATATTGTAGTTGACATATTATTAGTTTCATAAGTTCTTATAATTACTCATGTTGTCTTCTCCCGTTGTGGTTAGGGTACAGAACTCGCAATCTATGGGTCGCGGGTTCGAATCCCCATCCCACCAAACATGCTCGCCCTTTCAGTCGTGTGGGCGTTATAATGTGACGATCAATCCGACTATTTGTTGGCAAAAAAAGAGTAGCCTAAGAATTGGCGGTGGGTGGTGATGACTAGTTGCCTTCCCTCTAGTCTATCATTGCTAAATTAGAAACAGCAGCGCAGATAGCCCTCGTGTAGCTTTGCTCGAAATTCAAAACAAACCAAATCAATCTCACGTTGACGCTATGACCATCTGACTCGATCCAAATCTTCTGAATGATGAGTAAAGTAAATGATGAGGAATGATTTAAGTAAAATGATACAGGGTCGTAGTAAGCGTCAACGCCAGTCAGGTCATGGCCTGACCACTTTTTCATGCCATGTCACAGCGTATGTATTACAACTTGTGTCTTTTAGTTCAATACGTTACGTTGTGCGTATGCAGTATTTGTAGTTATAATGGCTGAAGATTCAATCTTATGGCATTAAATTTTCAAACATTTTCTAGGAAGCAATCTCATAGATCCCTCTAGAAATGGCAATGTGGCAATGGCCACTCCAAAATTGCTTCCTACGGCAGTGTGTTAGTTAATGGATGTTGGCTCCTAACGTGTATAACTGGTAAACGTTATCGTTCTTGTCGTCACCGTGTAATTTACACCAGATTAATACACGTATTCCAGCTCTTCCCGTTAATGGATGTTGGCTTCTAACGTGTATAACTGGAAAACGTTATCGTTGATGTCGTCACCGTGTAATTTACACCAGATTAATACACGTATTCCAGCTCTTCCCGTTAATGGACGTTGGCTCCTAGCGTTTACCGTTTATACAACACGGTGACGACAAGAACGATAACGAAGAGCTGGAATACGTGTATTAATCTGGTGTAAATTCCCGTTAATGGGTGTTGGCTCCTAGCATGTATAACTGGTAAACGCTATCGTTCTTGTCGTCAGCGAGTAATATCCACCAGAATTCCTCACGGCATGCTTACTTCGCGCTACTGTTAACGTAACGCTCTCGCGGTTTAGATTCCTGTGTGTCTGAACAACCTTGGTTCGATTTGTGTTCCTATAATTCACTTCTTGCCCTAATGGATCATTAGCTTACATAGATATTCATATTCAGTAGTCATAGAAATTAAGCCTGCTTATAGAAGCATCAATCATTAAGTAAATGAAAGGAACAGATCTGCAAGAAAAGCCGTAGACTTATACCTGTGAAAAATGCGTATAAAACAGATGGTGCAAGCTTTATATAATAAACAAGTGTTGATTTTTTTTGCGATAAAACTATTTCCGCAGTGTCATTAAATATATTTGCATAATTAAATGTTTTATTAATTAATTTGACAGCTGCATATTAGGAGGTAGACTCCTTTTTTTTTCAGTGATTTTTGAATATCCCACTCGGAAAATATTTTCCAGGATCATAGAATAATTTATTAAGGTACCGAGGAACGTTGAACAGCCTCTCCACTTTTCAAATGCTTGGACGTTCGTTATCGAAAGATTAGTCTACTCTCTATGTGTATGAGGTGAATAGTAATAAAAACGTTCCATTTGTGTTCCAGAATAATAACAATTAAGTTGATAGAATTTGTTTTCAAAACCTTGGAGAAATCAATATACGTATTTCATAAAAACTGGCAAATACGGTAAAACTGGGTACTTTTGCACAAATAGAATAAAATGGAAACAGAATTTTTTCATGCAGAGTTAAAAAAACAACAACTTAGAAACGATTGGAACGAAGCCTATTTTATTCATTATCGACTTCATTGTTTTCGTCAGTGTATATTCCAATTTTTGTATTTGTTACTGTTCTAAACAGTACAAACTATAGTTTTATGGTTAGTGTTTGTAATTTGTATAGTGTAATTAATCGCTATTGTTATGATCTGTGTCATGTTGGAAATATATTTCATATTTTTCATGTACTTCTTAGTGCTTATTATAATTTTTATTCATATTTATAGATGTCGCTGTTTTAAAATTTATTAATTTTTTTAACTGTGAAAAGGCTTTACAATACGGTCTCACGCACATGCTACGTCTGTGAGGAAATAAAATTTGTTGAAAAATGTTCAGGTTTTTTTATCTAATAACCTCACGTAATTCTTATTTTATCCTAGCTAATTACGTGCATTTGCGTCTGTTCGTATTTGTATTAATATATTTTTTAGTTGTCAGTTTATTATAAGTTTTGTTTGTTGTTATCAGTGTGTATTCTTAATTTTTATTGTTGACAGTGTGTATTCTAAATGGTTATTTGTTGTTGTCAGTGTGTATTATATTGTTGTTGTTCTCAGTATATATTATAATATTTGTTTGTTTGTTGTTGTTATCAGTGTGTATTATAATATTTTTGTTGTTGTTCTCAGTGTATGTTATAATATTTGTTTGTTTGTTGTTGTTATCAATGTGTATTATAATATTTGTTT
>NW_013669514.1:17326-18922 GCF_000517525.1 Limulus polyphemus | reverse complement strand
GGGAAATATTTAACACTCGCAACTACAGTACATGTCAATCATTACTCGTAACATAACCTTCATGACGTTAGAAAAGGCACGTAGGTTCAAAAAGTCTTGACAGAAATGAATAAATACTCTATAACCCGAGCGCTTTCGACAGGTAGACCTTTCTTCTTCAGGGGCAAACAACGGTTTTTATTCATTCGTAACATAACCTAATATTAATCACATAACTGAATATCCTAGTATAATAGCTGGAAATAAGATATCACAACAGGTCTTTAAATCATTTTATTGTCTCTCCGATACGAATTTCAAACACGTGGACATGGCTTTCCTTCTGTCAGTTTTATGGGTTTTAACAAAGCATTATCTTATACATTGAACTGTGCAAATATGATTATCACTAATTATCGTGTTTATAAGGAGACATTTTTAAAAACAAAACTTTCTTTTGGCTTTGTTTCTCAAAATCCAACTGAAGAATCTTCCTCCTCAATGAATGTGAAGGTCCATGGCTCGCATCCCATTACCGCAAAAGTACGTTACACACCTTGAGGCCGTGAGTGCGTTATAAGTGTGATGGTCAAATCTTATCATCCGATTAAAGATAGTCCAAGATATGGTGGTTTCTGCTAAATAGCTACTTTCCCTCTAGCCAATCATTTCAAAATTACGGAAAGCTAGCGCTGATAGCCCTTATGTAACTTTGCGCGAATATCCGAAACAAACAAACAGTCCTCCGCGGTTATTGTAGGCAGCTCCCGAATCAATTACACACACAAAGTTTGCAATGATTGGATTGCGCTCTTCGTCCTTATGAGAGAAGAAACAGCCGTGGACGTCTATTTCTTCCCGCCAATTTTATGGCAACTTGTGCGTTGCAGTTAACTCACAAACGAAAAACAAAACAAAAACGTTCAATCTATACAGATTCTTCACCACATATTGTACATTAATATGGATATTAAATTACTAATGAATGTGATCTGTGAAAAGCTATTAATTTAATAGAATCAATTTTGAGATTGTAATCCATTAGTGCGACTGAGCTTGGATGCACGTACTTTACCTGTGTATGGTTTATCTCGTGCGATAGAGAAAACTAGCCTGACATCTGGCGGAGTAACATTCGATGGAAAAATGTAAATTAGACCAATTAGAAAAATCACTCTCGTAATTACGTTAAAAGTACCAGTGATTGCATAAAAATAAACAAATCTCGGACAGAGGGAATGAGTTCATATTCATTTCCAGTTTAGTAAACACCATTTTAGATTTTAGTCGTATGTTCCTTTGCATAACGACATTAGTCATGGTCATACATGTTTGTTTACCGTTAAGTATGTTAGTCCTAGTCATGTTTACCATACAAACTGTTAGTCCTAGTCATGTCTGTTGGTTTATCATACAAACCGGTAATCCTGGTCATGTCTGTTGGTTTATTATGCAAATCTTAATCCTGGTCATGTCTGTTGGTTTATCATACAAACCGGTAATCCTGGTCATGTCTGTTGGTTTATTATGCAAATCTTAATCCTGGTCACGTCTGTTGGTTTATCATACAAACCGGTAATCCTGGTCATGTCTGTTGGTTTATTATGCAAATCTTAA
>NW_013669514.1:13580-16541 GCF_000517525.1 Limulus polyphemus | reverse complement strand
TGTTGTTTTATTGTACAAACAAAAAATCACTTCTAGACGCAATGTCTCGTAATGGGAATGGAATATCTTATAACAGTAACAGTAAAACAATACAAAACCAGTATAATTGTACGTATATTGAAACCGGTTTAATGGAGTATGCACCTTTTTATTAGGCTTAAGGCTAACTTTTTTTTTTGCAATATATATATATACATTTATTTATCAGTATTTGTTGCGCTGTACTCAGTAGATTGCCTTTATAAGAGCCTCATCAATTCGCTGGTATTTTTAGAGTCAGACAAGATATCGGCGTGGGTTTTCTCTTTATTTTCACACATTCAAGGTTTTGTCGTTTAAAATTACACTGGATGTTATTCAATCGGGTAATATTTTTTTTTCTGTCCTACAGTGAATACCACCATTTCTAGCTGCGTGTTTTTAATACGGTTGGTGGACAAACATTTCCTTAAATATCGCTTACAATGTTAAGCAACTTTCGACTTTAATTTGTGGTCCAGTTTTTAACGTGCTGCACTGTGAATCTGTCTCATTACCGCCAAAAAATAAATGGCACTCCGCACTTTGTGGCTGTGGATGCGTTATAAATGTGAAGGTCAAATCCCAAGAGTTGGCGGAGAGTGGTGTTGACTAGCTGCCCTCCGTTTAATCTGACACTTCGAAATTAAGAACTCAGACAGCCTTCTAATAGGTTTGCGCATGAAATTAAACAAACAAAAAAGCAAGCATGATGGTATTGAATACAGTCATCTGTGAATAACAACAGTGAAGGAGGGAAGAAGAGGTCTACATAGAACCTAACCCTCCCAGATCCTTAAAAGGATCTAGATCCCGATCCAAATTTCAAAATTAAGGGTACATCGCTCACTATGACCTAATCCAGATGTTTTATTCAAAACTTCATAATGTTATATATTTCAAAGAGAAATTAAATTTTAGCATTTCTACTTATACCCACATCATAAAGTTATTCGATACACCTAATTCGTTAATGTATTTGAACATGAACTGTCAAATAGCTCAGATAACAACAACTTAACAAATAGTACTGCCCAATCTGGTTTCACTTCCGTTTTAACGACTTTTCTAGCAATTCTAGCGTCTAGTATAAGGATTTGTTGAAAGTAAGTTTTTAGTATAGCGTTTTCTAATTCCAAGTTACTCTTAGTTTAGGTTTCCTGCAAAGCTTCCAAACGACTTTACGAAACCTTAAGTTTAGTTTTTATAAGAGTCACTTTCCTGCAAAGCTTCCAAACGACTTTACGCGAAACCTTAAGTTTAGTTTTTAGAACAGTCACTTTCCTGCAAAGCTTCCAAGCGACTTTATGAAACCTTAAGTTTAGTTTTTAGAACAGTCACTTTCCTGCAAAGCTTCCAAACGACTTTCGAAACCTTAAGTTTAGTTTTTAGAACAGTCACTTTCCTGCAAAGCTTCCAAACGACTTCTGCGAAACCTTAAGTTTAGTTTTTAGAACAGTCACTTTCCTGCAAAGCTTCCAAAAGACTTCTGCGAAACTCTTATTTAGTTCCATGTCCTCGAGCTTTTTTTTCTTTGGCATCTCTTGAATCTAGAAAATAAATCTGTATTTCTTTCATAAAGTCAGTTTCTCTACACTAGAGTAAGAAAGTTAATGTATTGTTAATATCTGTGAGATTTAAAATAGTTACCTATTTTGTAACTGTCTTTTGTAAACAGAGAGGTAACAGTGTGTGTGTGTGTGTGAAAGGTTCTTACTCTTAGTTTTGACAGCTATAAAAACGTTAACATTGATAAACATTGAAGTTTCATTCAGCGTTTTACCTTCAGATTAGTGATTAGTACAGTAGAGCGTAAAGAATTCCTGTAACTTAAAATCCGTACATATGTGGTAGATGTATTGACAAAAGTACAATGTGTTTGACACTATCGACTTTAAAACTGCGTTTCAATTAGTACTTACTTACGCCACTTTCTAACATTGGCGCTACTCTCTTTTTGTGTGTAGGCAGAGAAACTGAGTACTTCTGTGAGTTCGGCGTTCCAGATGGCGTTCGCCCAGCAATTGCAGCAATATCAACCCACGTTTCACGAGCTCATCAGAAAACAGTTAGAGTCGGGGCAACCTGCTGTCACACCGGCGGATCGCGACTCTTGGCGGCGACAGGAGAGCGGTAAAACCGACGTTACTCGGCCGAACAACCGACTCAATTGGGTAAGTCTTATTTTATTTCATTACATAACTGTTAGAGGTAATTCATCTAAATACATATTGTTGAAACAAGACCGAAGCGTTTTTCTGTATTATATTTTCCCAGTTCTGAGAAACATTATACTTAGGCTGATACTGAGTCTTTATCACGCTGATAATGTCACGTAAAGCTGCTACATATTTATACCACCTGCCAGATTTGGTTTAGGTTTTGATTTGATCAGTGTACGGTTGAGTACCACATGTTATGTATTTGAATGACGAATCCAGCACGCAGAGAGCGTTTTATTGAAATGGGAATGAGTGATATAATTTTATCGTAATAAGTAATATTAAATAACAATCTTGGATAGCTCAGTGGTGGAGCACTCACTGGCTTCGTTAGCCTGGGGTTCAAGTATATTTGTTTTTACTGCTGGGCCGCCGCTGGACGGGTGTATATGCATTCCTCCTGTCTTTTAGTGTTTTGTAAATGTATTTCTCCATCACTTCCACTACATTGATCTTCGAGACGGTAATCGTTTAGAATATGACATTTCTACTGAAAGTTAATAAAAATACGACAAAACAACAAATAGAGTATTGGATAAAACTGGCGAAACATGATATTCAATTTACCGTTCCAAACTATACTGATATGTAACACTGTGTCAATTTACTGTTCCCAACAATACTGATATGTGACACTGTGTCAACTTACCATTCCCAACTATACTGATATGTGACACTGCGTCAACTTACCATTCCCAACTATACTGATATGTGACACTGC
>NW_013669514.1:10178-12662 GCF_000517525.1 Limulus polyphemus | reverse complement strand
ACGACAAAACAACAAATAGAGTATTGGATAAAACTGGCGAAACATGATATTCAATTTACCGTTCCAAACTATACTGATATGTAACACTGTGTCAATTTACTGTTCCCAACTATACTGATATGTGACACTGTGTCAACTTACCGTTCCCAACTATACTGATATGTGACACTGTGTCAACTTACCCATTCCCAACTATACTGATATGTAACACTGTGTCAACTTACCATTCCCAACTATACTGATATGTAACACTGTGTCAACTTACCATTCCCAACTATACTGATATGTACACTGTGTCAACTTACCATTCCCAACTATACTGATATGTGACACTGTGACCAACTGTTCACTTTTACAGATATCGTTTGGAAATTAATTTTAGAAAATTGGCAACCGACAGATACAGTATTTGGCACACCCCCCCCCTACAGATGTGTGACTTAAATTACTTCTTTACATGTTCAGTAACTATACCCCCTGGTGGCTCAGCGATAAATCTGAGGTCTTTTAACGCTACAAATCAGGTTTCGATACCCGCGGTGGTCAGCTCAAAGATAAGCCCGTTGTGTAGCTGTACGCTTAACAACAAGAAAAACAATCCGTAACTGTGCCGTTAACTTTTATAAAACTCCCCCAAGCCACCCAGTTATTGAACGTTCAACAAAACACTGGATGTAACTAAAACGTAATGTTATTAATATTCGTAATTTGAGAAAGCTGAGCGAATGGAATTTTTTGTTCATTGGTTAATAAATATATAAGTGATGAGAGAAATATTTCCATATATGGAAGAGATCTATCAGGGCGCTTGTCTTTGGGTAGTAAGAACTAAGCATCCTGTTTGATAGCTTTGTGTGTTTTGTATATCGTGTGTAGGCTTTTGTTGCTTATCTGTGTTCTTTTCTAGGGGCTCGCAGTAATCTAAAGTTGGTTTCTAACTAAGACACGACTTGTGGCTTTATCCGGAAAGTTTTAATTAATTTTTGGTCATGAAACGTGAAACTTTTTCACAGGCAGTCACTGAATTCAGATTGGCAGTCTTTTTTTTATATATTTGCATAAGGTTTTTTTTTTTCTTCTTTAATTTCGGAAGAAAATGACAGAGCTCTAGATTACAGCCGCTATGTATTGAATGGCGTATCAGTCTCTTGTATGCACTGGTCGAATATTCAGGAGCTCATTATATATGAATAGTTCACTGGAAATGAAAGATTCCTCGTAATGTTTTCTAGGCTGAACATATTAATAATATTCTCTACTATTCTATACATAATGACAAGAAACTAGATTTATACAGCAATTCTTAGTATTTACAACAAACAATAAATTCTCATTTCTGACGAGATAAGTCAGCGTTTTAGTTTAAATTTGTCATAATTATACTGCTAGTTTCACTTTGCTTTCTATGCTATGAGGCAAAAATAAATATTATTTGTAGAATTAATAATCAGAGGACATTTTGGTGGAGACCCCTCAGTGGCACAATGGTATGTCTGTGGACTTACAACGCTAGAATCCGGGTTTCAATACCCGTGGTGGGCAGAGCACAGATAGCCCATTGTATAGCTTTAGGCTTAATTACAAACAAACACTTTGGTGGAGCCTCCTCAGTGGCACAGCGGCTAGTTTGCGGACTTATAACGCTAGAAACCTGGTTTCGATACCCATAATGGGCACAGCACAGATAGCCCATTTTGTAACTTAACTATAAACTAACAAAACACTTTAATCCTACATAATGTATTCTCGAATATGGAAACTAGAAAAAACAATTTAGGATATTCTTTCTAATGTCATCGTAGACTATGATATGATGAGACACAGAATGGAACAATATTCGTAAATAAGTAGCTTCAATAATAAAAATGCAAATAATCAAATTGAACATAATCAAAAAACATATAAAAACGAGATTAACGTGTTAGGAAATCACATAAAAGTAAAGAGCAAAAAATTAAGTGTTATCAACCAATTTGTGTGTGTTTCTGTATTTTTTAATTATAATTACATAAAGCATCAGATATTATATGTATACATTTATTAAGTCCATCAGGTTACAAACGAATAGTTATCCGATGGGACAGCGGTAAGTTTACGGACTTACAACGCTAGAGTCCAAGGTTCGATTCCCGTGGTGGACAAAGCAGATAGCCCAATGTGGCTTTGCTCTAATAAACACAAAAAGCCGGCTTGAAGGTGTGACGGTACTTGGTTTGGAGTTACGTTATTAGCACCAGTTTTGAAACGCTTAACCAACCTTGTTGTTACTAGCTTCGTAAGTTACAGGAATCTTTGTAAACTGATTAATGTAAACGAGTAAGTAAAGAAAATTATATTTGAAATTTCAAACACCTGTAACTCAGATGTGCTTATTTTTGTTTCGATCGAACTAATGAGCTTCAGTTATTGAAGTATTATCGATTTCATATTTACTTAGTTTGTTTGTTTGTTTTTGAATTTCGCGCAATACTACACGAGGGCTAT
>NW_013669514.1:4598-9688 GCF_000517525.1 Limulus polyphemus | reverse complement strand
CATTATAACGCCCCCACGGCTGAAAGAGCGAGCATGTTTGGTGTGACGGGGATTCGAACCTGCAGATTGTGAGTCGAGTGCCCTAACCACCTGGCCATGCCAGGCCTTCATACTTGGTAGGTACTAGTAGTAGTATATTTACTAACACTTTAGTTATTGAAACTGATTAGGGCTGGTGTGGCTTATGATTAACATATTGAACTGTGAATCCGAGGCTGTACGGTTCACCTTCCTTTACTGCAGCCCCCCAGTGGCCCAGCGGTATGTCTGCGGACTTACAACGCTAGAATCCGGGTTTCGATACCCGTGGTGGGCAGAGCACAGATAGCCCATTGTGTAGCTTTGTGCTTAATTACAAACAAACAATAAACCTTTACTGCAAAATCGTGATCCATAATTGCGAGCCGTGGGTGCGCTATAAGAGCGACAGAATAATCTCACTATTCGATGAGAGAAACCCACAAGTTGGCGGTGAGTGTTATTGACTTTTTATGTGCCAGATTGTTCAAACTAATTTTGGTATTAAAAAAACTTGTAAGAATAAATGTGTGTATTGAAAAAGTACTTTTCTATTTTATTTATGGTTTTTAGGCCACATAAAACTGATCCATTATTATTTAATGGCCAGGTGCTGCTATAATCATAATACCTAATTTTAGTAATTTAAAAGTTTGTTCCATAGGAATGTTGACTGTTATATCAGTGACGAATTCCATATAAGTACGGTAATTGTGAAAATCTCATAGGCTTAGAAGCAGAGCTTTTAAATAGCTTTAGTAGCACTAGTACCAATTATATAATAGGTTTAGAAGTACGGTTTTTTAATAGCTTTAGTAACACTAGTAACGACTTGTTCAGCCAATATAATAGGTTTAGAAATAAAGTTTGTTAATAGCTTTAGTAGTATTAGGAACTATTATATAATAGGCTTAGAAGTAGAGTTTTTAAATAGCTTTAGTAGCACTAGTAACGATTATATAATAGGCTTAGAAGTAGGTTTTTTAATAGCTTTAGGAGCACTAGTAACGATTATATAATAGGTTTAGAAGTAGAGATATTTAATAGCTTTAGTAGCACTAGTAAAGATTATATAATAAGCTTAGAAGTAGGTTTTTTTAATAGCTTTAGTAGCACTAGTAACGACTTGTTCAGCCAATATGATAGGCTTACAAGTAGAGTAGTTAATAGTTTTAGTACAACCAGTAACAACTGGTTCAGCCAATTTCTGTGTGTAGGAAACTTAAACATATAATTTTAAAATACAAAACAAAACACCTACATACTGTCAAAGCACCGATAATGTCACACCGTTATATGGGAAGAAACCAGTCTCCTGTTGAAACATGGAAACGCTGGTGCTGGCTGATAAGCTTTACGGGCTTATAGTGAAACGCTTATGTTTTATGTATATTATCTAATGTTGCCTTGATTTCCAGTTGTGTACTTACTCATATTGAGGTAAGATAGATAAACAGACTGTTGACAGATGGAAAAAAAAGGAACTGATATACGAAAGACGGATGATAGTGTCAAATAAATAGTGTTAAATAAATAGTGTTAAATAAATCAACGAGTGTAAAGATTGTTTGACTCAATGACTGTTGACTGGTCTTAAAACTGACGACTTTAACTCATTTATTACTGTAAATTCATGATTATTGAAAGGTTATCTTAGGACGTGAAACGTTGCTTCCCTTATATGTAATTGTGAAAAAAAACGCCCATAAAAACTGCAAAACGCAAAACTAAAAATTTGTATGTATCTTCCCATGGACCCAATGAACCTCCATACCAAATTTGGTGAAGGTCCATCAAAAGGGGGCGAAGTAGTGGTAAAAAACAAAAATTGCAAAACTGAAAAATTGTAAGTACCCTTGCATGGACCTAATGAACCTCCATACCAATTTTGGTGAAGGTCCGTCCGTACCCTTGAAGTAGCTACATGGACATACAACACACAGTACTATTATATTTATATAGAAGTAGTTACGTGGACATACAACACACAGTACTATTATATTTATATGGAAGTAGTTACATGGACATACAACAGACAGTACTATTATATTTATATGGAAGTAGTTACTTGGACATACAACAGACAGTACTATTATATTTATATAGAAGTAGTTACATGGACATACAACAGACAGTACTATTATATTTATATGGAAGTAGTTATCTGGACATACAACAGACAGTACTATTATATTTATATGGAAGTAGTTATCTGAACATACAACAGACAGTACTATTATATTTATATGGAAGTAGTTACATGGACATACAACAGAAGTACTATTATATTTATATGGAAATAGTTACATGGACATACAACAGACAGTACTATTATAGTTATATAGAAGTAGTTACATGGACATACAACAGACAGTACTATTATATTTATATAGAAGTAGTTACATGGACATACAACACACAGTAGTATTATATTTATATAGATAACTAAGAAAGCTTTAGGTGTCTTTCTTTTCCATATATTTATATAACTTTGTTTTCAAAACAAGCCTGTTGGGTTATTAAAGTTCCAAGATAAACATCTGTTTACCCAATGTATTCTATTTCAACAGTTCCAAGATAAACATCTGTTTACCTAGTGTATTTTATTTCAACAGTTCCAAGATAAACATCTGTTTACCCAGTGTATTTTATTTCAACATTTCCAAGATAAACATATGTTTGTATTTTATTACTTGATGTCTAGTATATTAGAAGTACCTCAACAAAGAATCAAATATCCCCAAATCGACTGATTGCGTCTGACTGTTACACATGCTTTGTGGCTTACAGAACCTTCTGGAACATAACACTTAGTGAGACACACAAACTTACAAAGACATGATGATATTCAGTTCTAAAGTTTAGAAACTTCATCTCTCCTGTTAAGTACTGAAGCTTAAGATAAAAAAAAATCTTCTTACTGCCAGGGGTCATTAAAATTTGTTGTTGTTGATTTTTTTGGGAGAAGAGGGGAGAGCTAGCTTCGTTTTCACAAATGAAACTGTTGAATATATTACCTCAGCTTACCCCCACCCCATCACACACGTGTTTCCTTGATGAAAAACGCTGCGTTTCTTTCCATTAAGCCCCTCCCCCACGGTGAGACAGCGGTAAGTTTACGTACTTACAACGCTAAAATCCGGGGTTCGATTCCCCGCGGTGACACAGCATACAGCCTAATGTGGCTTAACTCTGAAACAAACTTTCCATTAACGGTACTTGTTCTATCGAAACTGATTTTGTTTGTATTCTTTCGTGTGTTTTTTAACTATGATACATCTTTATCAAATAGTTGTGGCTAAATATTTTCGCTTGTTCTGAAGCGAGAAAAAAAAACTCCTAAATTTCCTGTTTTATATATATGTGTGTGTGTTGATTTTGTACTCATTGCTAAGCCTAGTTTTTTCATAATAAAAACAATTACCAGTCGATGTTGAGAATTGAAATGCGTGTTGGTTTATAATGTAAGTTTTATTACGTTTCATGTACATCGGACTTTGTGTGTGTGTGTGTGTGTGTGTGTGTTGAATGAAAATGTTATTAGATGAATTTAACAGAGGCTCTACTTGCGTGACCAGGAAATTAAGAGACTAGACTCTTTCATATGGTGAATATTGACAAGTTGCGTGAGAACCGTTTTTATGAAAGTTTGAACAGAATCTTTGGTGAAGAATCCATTTGAATTTTTAATATCCAATTGGAATGATGGCTTGTATCTTAATATCCAATTGGAATGATGGCTTGTATCGCCTCCGTTCTGATGAACTTGTAAAATTAACAAATTATACTAACCTAAATAATAATAAATCTATTTTCGTTTTGAATCTGGAACAATACTCACTAAGCGTTAACAAGGATCCCAAATCTTTGGATCTATTATCTGAAGTTTTTATCGTTATGAGGCATTTTATGTCAGTATAATCTAAAGTTTTCACCAGAATTAATCGAATATCAATGCACCTTCTGGCTGTCGTGTGAAATTATTGATATGTTTAGAAATGGCTGAAGGGTTTGAAGCTACAGTGATGGATTTGTGTTACATACGCGGCTTGCCACATGTCTGATTTTCCATATGGAAAACCAAGGGTTTAAAGCTACAGTGTTACATACGCGGCTTGCCACATGTCTGATTTTCCATATGGAAAGCCAAGGGTTTAAAGCTACAGTGTTACATACGCGGCTTGCCACATGTCTGATTATCCATATGGAAAACCAAGGGTTTAAAGCTACAGTGTTACATACGCGGCTTGACACATGTCTGATTATCCATATGGAAAACCAAGGGTTTAAAGCTACAGTGTTACATACGCGGCTTGCCACATGTCTGATTATCCATATGGAAAACCAAGGGTTTAAAGCTACAGTGTTACATACGCGGCTTGACACATGTCTGATTATCCATATGGAAAACCAAGGGTTTTAAGCTAGCGATGGATCAATGTTATATATATGCACAACTCTCATTGGAAATGAGCCATGAGTGGCTCAGTGGTTAAAATGCCGGACCGTGAATCCGAGTTTCCGTGGTTCGCGCTCCTGTACTGCCGAAAAAAATCGCGGTCGGCAGTTTGGGACCATGGATGCATTATAAGAACGCCGGTAAAATCCCGCTATTCGATTAGAGTAGTCCACGAGTTGGCGGTGGACGGTGATGACTGGCTGCCTTCCCTCTAGTTCATAACTCGAAAATTAAGAACGGATAGCGCAGATAGCCTTCGAATATCTTTGCGCGAAATTGAACAAAACAACAACAGACCTTTTGGAAATACTGCGTATAGGATTTGTTTTAAATATTTCTACGATTCAAAGTTGTAACGTTTGAAACTCACCACTTCCTCAGACCAAACAATTTCTACAATTCAAGTTGTAACGTTTGATACTCACCATTTCCTCAGACCAAACAATTTCTACAATTCAAGTTGTAACGTTTGATACTCACCATTTCCTCAGACCAAACAATTTCTACAATTCAAAGTTGTAACGTTTGATACTCACCATTTCCTCAGACCAAACAATTTCTACAATTCAAAGTTGTAACGTTTGATACTCACCATTTCCTCAGACCAAACAAT
>NW_013669514.1:0-3542 GCF_000517525.1 Limulus polyphemus | reverse complement strand
TTGATACTCACCACTTCATCAGACCAAACAATTTCTACAATTCAAAGTTGTAACGTTTGATACTCACCATTTACCCAGACCAAACAATTTCTACAATTCAAAATTGTAACCTTTGAAACTCACCATTTCCACAGAAATTTGTCCTTTTTAATCTTAAAAACGATATGTTCTTATAATCTTGTTCACACGATCCTTGTTTGTTTTTTTCTATCATTTCTATTAGTCCTAAATAATTTAGAAGATTTTGCAATCCAGAGAAAGATTTTCTGGAGATCTGTAGTTCTGTTTCAGGTAAGAAAAAAGTCGCAGCATTTCAATCTCAATGATTGATGTTGATAATGAATACATTCAGTTCTCTGTAAAGCCATGGGTAAAGTGCTAACTTTAACTCTCTTACCCCAAGGGGGGAAATATAGTAGTCGCAACAAAGCAAGCAATCCGTTGAGATTCGTGTTCACATTCCAAAACTTTTATATCCAGAACTAACTGAAGAGGATCAACTGAAAATGTCAGTTCTTCCTGCCTTTAAACTCCAGGGAAAAGACGGTATCATAACCGAAACCCAAGTTCTGTCAATTTGACGATGAAGTAACTCCGGAAAAAAAAAACCCTTGGAGGACGCAGCAGGCTCTAAAATTGAAAATCCACTGTAGTTGGTGAGATATCTGGCTGGATTCTATAGGATCTGGAAGATTTGTTCACCGTTGGTTTTCTAAAATCTCATCACTTCGCAGTCGTGCCCCTGGCGAGAAATGAGAACATATAAATGCAATCAAGTTGACAAAATATCGTAGATTGAAGGCATTCTACAAACACATAACAACAAACTACATCCCGGCATTACTAAAATGCAAAAAAACAAAACAAAAACTAGACAATAAAACTTATTCTAATTGTTTAACTATTTTAGCTATATAAAAATATAGATTTTAAGTTAGACCGTTTTATTAACAGCCTGATCGTCACCGTAATGATTTTTAATACTCACATTCGTATTTTCTAACAGTCCTATGGCGTTAAAGGAATATTACGGTGGTATTACAACCATATGTTATTAAGGATGGTCTTATGATGGTAAACAACTACAATCTCTTTCACACACACAAAAATATGTCAAAATTCTCCTGTACGTGTATGGTGGTAATGAAATTGCCTTTTGATTTAGAAGTTTTCTGGTTCTCCTGTAGTTTTATGATGCTAATCAAACCACTCTTTGATTCAACGCCAGTTTTCAGGTTCTCCTGTAGTAGTCTGGTTGTAAATTAATCTGCTACAGGAGAACCAGAAAACTGTTGTTGAATCAAAGAGCAGTTTAATTTACAACAAGACTACTACAGGAGAACCTGAAAACTGGCGTTGAGTCAAAGAGTTAATTTACAACCAGGAGTTTACTTTACAACCATACTACTACTACAGGAGAAACAGAAACTGTTCTTGAACCAAGGAGCAGTTTAATTTACAACGACACTACTACAGGAGAACCAGAAAACTGGTGTTGAATCAAAGAGCAGTTTAAGTTACAACGATACTACTACAGGAGAAGCGGAAAAACTGATGTTGAACCAAAGAGCAGTTTAATTTACAACCATACTATTTAAGTTACAACGATACTACTACAGGAGAAGCGGAAAAACTGATGTTGAACCAAGGAGCAGTTTAATTTACAACCAGACTACTACAGGAGAACCAGAAAACTGTTGTTGAATCAAAGAGCAGTTTAATTTACAACCAGACTAAAGAACCAGAAAACTGGTGTTGAATCAAAGAGCAGTTTAAGTTACAACGATACTACTACAAGAGAACCAGAAAACTGTTATTGAACCAAGGAGGAGCTTGTAGTAGTGTCGTTGTAACGTAAACCGTTCTTTAGTTCAACAACAGTTTTCGGCTTACTTTATATGAATATAGTATTGCTAAAGAAAATCGCATAACAACTAAAATTGATAAATACTTCACTGGGGATCAAAGATATGAGTCAGCGATTATGAAATCAAGAGAAAGATACCCAAGAAGCGTAAAAGGAAAAATCGTAGTCTTATAATTGCAACTCTGAAGCCGAGTGCAAACCATGAAAGTTTGGTTTCTTCCGCTTCTTCTGTTTTGAAATTTCGCTCCTTTTTCACTTCGTATGAATCGATCTTGGATTCTTTTCTCTTTAAATAACCTTGTTTTCATTCCTAGATTTCACAGTATCCACCGTCTTTAAAGGCAAGTCGTCAATTAAATAACTTACTGGTAGAATGTTGTTTAGAGACTTTATTATATCTCGTGATTAAACAATTCATTCTTAGTGGTAAATCAAGAAACTCGATAACTCAAGCGCTTTATTTCTTGCGCTATTAACTCTTTTATCATATCATATCAGGTGTGTGAAAGGTTAACCAGTATCTTGCTTTACTAACTCTTCTATCATATTATATCGGGGGTGTGAAAAGTTATCCAAGTTCTTGCTTTATTAACTCTTCTATCATATTATATCAGGTGTGTGAAAAGTTATCCAGTTTCTTGCTTTATTAACTCTTCTATCATATTATATCAGGTGTGTGAAAGGTTAACCAGTTTCTTGCTTTTTTAACTCTTCTATCATATTATATCAGGTGTGTGAAAAGTTATCCAGTATATTGCTTTATTAACTCTTCTATCATATTATATCAGGTGTGTGAAAAGTTATCCAGTATATTGCTTTATTAACTCTTCTATCATGTTATATCGGGTGTGTGTGAAAAGTTATCCAAGTTCTTGTTTAATTAACTCTTCTATCATATTATATCAGCTGTGTGAAAAGTTAACCAGTTTCTTGCTTTATTAACTATTCTATCATATTATATCGGGTGTGTGAAAAGTTATCCAAATTCTTGCTTTATTAACTCTTCTGTCATGTTTTATCAGGTGTGTGAAAAGTTATCCAAGTTCTTGCTTTATTAACTCTTCTATCATATATCGGGTGTGTGAAAGGTTATCCAGTTTCTTGATTTATTAACTCTTCTATCATGTTATATCAGGTGTGTGAAAAGTTATCCAATTTCTTGCTTTATTAACTCTTCTATCATATTATATCGGGTGTGTGAAAGGTTAACCAGTATCTTGCTTTATTAACTCTTTTATCATATTATATCAGGTGTGTGAAAAGTTATCCATTATCTTCCTTTATTAACTGTTTTATCATATTATATCAGGTGTGTGAAAAGTTAACCAGTTTCTTGCTTTATTAACTCTTCTATCATATCATATCAGGTTTGTGAAAAGTTATCCAGTATCTTGCTTTATTAACTCTTCTATCATATTATATCAGGTGTGTGAAAGATTAACCAGTATCTTGCTTTATTAACTATTTTATCATATTATATCGGGTGAGTGAAAAGTTATCCAGTTTCTTGCTTTGTTAACTCTTCTATCATATTATATCAGGTGTATGAAAAGTTATCCAGTTTCTTGCTTTTTTAACTCTTCTATCATATTATATCAGGTGTGTGAAAAGTTATCCAGTTTCTTGCTTTATTAACTCTTTTATCATATTATATCAGGTGTGTGAAAAGTTATCC
>NW_013669513.1:108815-112402 GCF_000517525.1 Limulus polyphemus | reverse complement strand
GGATTCGAACCCGCGACCCTCAGATTATGAGTCCAGTGCCCCAACCACCTGGCCATGCCGGGCCTTCGGCTGAATGGATTTAGACGAAAGTTGTTATACATTTGGACTATGACCCACCTTAGAAGTGGTTAGTTTTTGAGGGTCAAGGGGCAAGGTCACGAAAATAAAATTCTTAACATGGAGACCGATTTTTCACACTATTTATATTCTATAACCCAGTCGAAAATGATCGGATTTTGATGAAACTTGGGAGACATGTGTATAATATTATTCCTCATTGTCCTGCTAAAAATGGTCTTGTATCCATTGAAAATGACAGGCATATGGACACATTTTCGTATTTTTTTGAGAGCCAAATATGATCAACGCTGCGTGGTTCGGTATGCGCTCTACAGAATGACCCTCTATTTTTATATTCATATGGGTTATACATATACAAATAAGTCTTAACACATATGTTTTAAGAAACGCACTCGACAATAGATTCCATTTTGTTAGTAACGTGTATCATTGATTTTGAAAGAACTTTGAATTAAAAATAATAACAAAATTGGGTTGGATATGTTAGACTCTACGGCCGTTGTTTTCCATTCATTAATGCAACTCTCATCCACATACCTTTTTACAATCAAAGCGTATTTATTATTTCAAGTATTATTTAAGATATGTGTTGTGTGTATATATAAGCATAATAATCCCGGCTTATGTATGAGGTGATTATGTGGGAAACTTCGTAGTTAACATGATATTAGTTTGTCCTAGACGAACAAAATTTTATCAGAGACATAAATAAAATAATAAGATGTATTCAAGAAAGTTAGGAAATCATACGGAGTGTTTCAAATCCATACCACTCTGCATACCTAAATAGCCTTTTCTGCATACTAACATTTAGGAACATCACATCTCAGGAAGACGGGAAACCCTCATATCTATTACCACCCTCTTAAAAGGCTTCTAATAGATAGTTTCACCGAAGACAGGTGAGGCAGGAACGACCACGGGATTCCCGGATATTGCATCAATAAGTTTTTAGCTCTGGAGTTTCATCAAAAGAAATATTTATTGAAATAGTCTTTGGAGCACGAAGAATCAGAAAAGGGTCTTTCTAAATGACATTGTGACGTTCAATAAACAGTGTCCATGACAGATGCTGCTTCTTCCAGTAGCTTCAAATAAACAATGGCCATGCCAGATGCTGCTTCTTCCAGTAGCTTCACATAAACAGTTTCTATGACAGATGCTGCTGCTTCCAGTAGCTTCACATAAACAGTGTCTAGTCACCAACTAGCTGGAGCATGCTGAGATCGCACAAGTACCAATCAGTTGGGGCATGCTGGAATCATATAGAGATTTCTCTTTAGGATTCCTCAGTGATCAGCATCCAGTTTCGACTGCCTCCACCACTGGGCCAACGTGGCTGAGTCATGATCTGAAGAGGTCTAGCAACTGGATATGATTCATTGTTTAATCTTGTTTTTCCTGCAGTCAGGGCAGACACACAAGAATAATGAAGTAGCTGAGTAAATATTAAATGACGTATCTCTCGGTAGGGGACACTACTTATTGAACTAGAGGCTCAGAGCTATGGGCGACCTTGCATTTGTTTATAGGCAGAGCAGGCACACAAGGATAATTAAGTGACTGATTGAGTACTAATTAACTTATCTCTCGGTAGAGGGACACTACCTATTGAACTAGAGGTTATGGGCAATCTTCAAGTATTCAGGTCCGCGACGTGACTGATACAGGTGCTTCAAAAACTGTTACAGGGAGTGTTCAATATGCTTTCTCTCACTCTAAATGAAGCTACTGGAAAAAGCAGCATCTGTCCTGGACACTGTTTATTTGAAGCTACTGGAAGCAGCACCATCTGTCCTGAACACTATTTATTTGAAGCTACTGGAAGCAGTGCCATCTTTCCTGGACACTGTTTATTTGAAGCTACTGGAAGCAGCAGCATCTGTCAGACTTCGCTCAGGCACCAATCAGTTGGGGCATGCGCAGATCGCTCACGCACCAATCATGTAAGAAATATTAGACACCAATCAGTTGAGACATGCTGAATCGTTAAGCCATCAACTAGTTGGAGCATGCTGAGATCGCTCAGCCCAGGCCGGATACAGAGTGCTCTCCAGCATTCAACCAGGTAAATTATGAGTTCCCCCTCCATCCACCAAAGGAGAATACCAAACCACAATCAGAGGTGTGACTGCTGGTTACTGTCATTTTCAACCAGCCGAGACGCATGAACGTGGAGGAAAAAAAAAGGTCACTACAAAAAAGTCCCTAATTTAGCAGTGAAAGACTAAAGGGAAGGTAGCTAGTCATCACCACCCACCGCCAACTCTTGAGCTACTCTTTTACCAACGTATAGTGGGATTGACCGTCACGTTATAACGCCCCCACGGCTGAAAGGGCGAGCATGTTTGGTGGGACGGAGATTCGAACCCGCGACCCTCAGATTGCGCGCCAAGCGCCCTAACCACCTGGCCATGCCAGGCCTAACCAGGAAGGAGTCTTAGGCTGGAGTTAGAAGAAGTGGGCTAGCGCAGATAGCTCTTGTGTAGCTTTGCGCAAAATTTAAAACAAACGAAACCAAAACCTTCCTGGTTATGTGTCCTCCTTCTGAATATGGTCATGGTTTCTCTTACTTACTCTATAACGATTTGACATTTGAGATAAGATCGTGTGTGTGTGTGTCAAAAGTGAATACATAACACATAACTGAAAAGCAACTAATATATTGAAGAAAAATGGTAGAAATAATGACTGACAGGTATTTGAATCTAACGGCCGAATACACTGCTAACAATGATGATTCAATGTATTCTAATCGGTATAAGTTCTGATCAATGTAGGTAACTTTCATTGATCAGAAGTTAACATTAATAAAGAATCACTGGATTAACTTTTAAAGCTATGCTGGTGGTACTCTGGAACCTGAAAGTAAATTACCGATTGGAAGAACAATTAAATATCGCAAGGAACAGGGAAAGTGCTTTTTATACTAAGAGGTTTCTCAAACTTTTGTTTATCCTCCCCCATTTTTATTATACTAAGTCATTGAATATTTACTAACACAATGCAATATTTTATATGATTCGTGATCTCTCTCATGGTCAGCCATCATCCTATTTGGGGTCATGACCAACAGTTTTCTTTTTATGAGGGACGCCTACCCCTCTTAGAAATAAAGCAGACGGTAATGCAAGTACCTCAATTTTCAATGGAATTTTGGTGTATTTTTTATTGTAATAATGGAAAAGAATTAATATTTGTATGATCGTGATCTCTCTCATGGTCAGCCGTTATCCTTTTGGGGGTCGCGACCAACAGTTTTTTTCTGGGGGGGACGCCTACCCCTCATAGAATTAAAGCAGACAATAATTAACATGGCGTACAGTTGGCCATTCCCATGAACCTACCGCCCAGATATTGTGTAACAGATGTAAAAGTTGCAGGCTTTTGGCTTTCGATACTCTACAGAAAATGATTTGGTTGGTTTAGAATTTCGTGCAAAGCTACACGAGGGCTTTCTGCGCTAGCCGTCCCTAACTTAGCAGTGAAAGACTAGAGGGAAGACA
>NW_013669513.1:107150-108425 GCF_000517525.1 Limulus polyphemus | reverse complement strand
AACGAATAGTGGGATTGAGCGTCACATTATAACCCCTCATTACCAACGAATAGTGAGATTGACCATCACATTATAACGCATCCACGGTTGAAAGGGCGAACCCGCGACCCGTAGATTGCGAGTCGAACGTCCTAACCATCTGACCATGCCAGACCCAGTATAGAAAATATTAATATTTAGAAAACAGCCTCATGAGTTTCTATATGTTCAGTTGAATTACATGTTATACAGGTTTAATTTTTGTTCCTTCATGTAGCACTCTTACCCTGGGTGATGCTTTGTTTCGTATTTTTATATAGAATACATATTTCTCGTGTGGAGCTCAATGACCTTAAGCTTCCATAGAAACCGTTACTATGAAACTTATATCGGGGGTAATTATTAGAGGTGCGTATCTCATCATGGTAGTCGATACGATACGTATCTAGATACAGAAGTTTTACCAACGGTTTGTTACAAAGTTTAACAGTTTTGTCTGTAATTTATTATCTATGTTACTAACATTGTCTTATTTAAATACTTTACCTTTTTTTTTTTTCAAATTCTCGGGTTGGATCAACTAAATGGCAGCTGGCAAGAGAAGTTAATACCTGTCTATCTATTTTGTTATTGTTAATTTGTTATGTTACTTTACATGTAATGTTTTTGATAAAAGAAATGAAGACAACATGTAGTACTCAATACTCATCTTCCTTTACTGAATCATTAATTTGTTGCAAAAATACTTTATTAGAAATTCTGATTTTTTCTGTACAAAAGACTTGTAATGTTTACTGAAAACTTGCCAAATTTCTTGAAGTTACATAAATCGTATCTTAACAGACGACGTATCGACACAATCGTATCGCTGTATCGTCACAATCTTAATTAATTGTGGTTAATTAGAATTATGTTTTTCGCAGAATCATGATCACGAGACGGCTCTACATTCGGCTGCCCAGTACGGTCACAATGACGTAGTGACTCTGTTGCTTCAAGTAAGTCGTATCTGTATATTAGTCTCTTCTCGCCATTGGTTCGCGTTAAGTTTAATGACCTGCTTTTTAAAAAAATAATAATGAAAAAAAAAGTTTGAATAACCCGAGGGCATTATGTGGTAACGAGACAAAACGTAAATCCATCCAAATACTGAAAAAAAGTTTGAATAACCCGAGGGCATTATGTGGTAACGAGACAAAACGTAAATCTATCCAAATACTGAAAAAAGTTTGAATAACCCGAGGGCATTATGTGGTACCGAGACAAAACGTAAATCTATCCAAATACTGAAAAAAG
>NW_013669513.1:104890-106252 GCF_000517525.1 Limulus polyphemus | reverse complement strand
GTCATCACCACCCACCGACAACTCTTGGGCTACTATTTTACCAACGAATAGTGAGATGGACCGTCACATTATAACAACGAATAGTGGGATTGACCATCACATTACAACGTCCTCACAGCCGGATGGCTGTAACAAAAAATCAAAACCGCTAATCGGAAACTTCTACTGAGAGACGTAAAACGTCACTTTATAGGACGAGATAAAGAACAAACATTCCTGCCGTAGTGATGAGGAAAATATTTCAACATTTTTTAATTCTTTTAAGTGAATGCATTTGTTCTTATTTTTATTTTTTAATATTGTCGATATCAAACACTTACTGTGAGCGATTCGTTTTATATTTGTACTAAGGCCTTCATTTTGAAAACTGACCAGAAGGAAGGCAGCCAGTCAACATCACCATCTCGTCACCGAATATGCTCCCTCTTTCAGCCATGGGGGCATTATAATAAAGCATTTCATTTCTACTATTCGTTGGTAACGAGTAGCTAAAGTGTTGGCGGTGGGTGCTGTTGATTAGCTACCTTCTCTCTAGTCTATCACTTCTAAATTAGGAAAGGCTAGTGCAGATAGTCCTCGAGTAACTTTGCACGAACTTCAACAAACAATTAAATCCACCATTCATGCCGAGGAATTGGCTGTCATTCTTATAACGCACCCACATCTTAGAGTGCGTGGAATATACTGTGTTATCTTACGGATTCGAACCCAGCTTACCAGCTTCGAAATTTAGAGTTATACCACAGGGCCAACCTGCGCCCCGGTACGTGTTTATTACTTTGATTTTGTACGTTTTATCGTTCAATGACTTAGAATATACTTATTCATCTGTGTAAAATATTTAATATATTAAAATAGTTAATTCGTGATAAAACTTACTGCTCTAGGCCTTGCCTAGCCTAGCCAGGTAATTAGGGTGCTCGATTCGCAATCTGCGGGTCACGGGTTCGAATGCTCGACCTTTCAGCCGTGGAGGCAATATAATGTTATGATCAATCCCATTATTAGATGGTTACAGAGTAGCCCAAGAGTGGTGACTAGATTCACTGCTAAACTAGGGACGGCCCCCAGTGGCACAGCGGTATGTCTGCGGACTTACAACGCTAGAATCTGGGCTTCGATACCCGTGGTGGGCAGAGCACAGATAGCCCATTATGTAGCTTTGTGCTTAATACAAACAAACTAGGGACGACTAGCGCACATGGCTCTCGTGTAGCTTTGTGTTTAATACAAACAAACTAGGGACGACTAGCGCACATGGCCCTCGTGTAGCTTTGTGCTTAATACAAACAAACTAGGGACGACTAGCGCACATGGCCCTCGTGTAGCTTTGTGCTTAATACAAACAAACTAGGGACGACT
>NW_013669513.1:102057-104161 GCF_000517525.1 Limulus polyphemus | reverse complement strand
AAAACAAACAAGTATCCGTCTTATAAGTAGGACTGCCACTTGTTAAACCGTAATGTATAAACTTAAATACGATGATATTATACGAGTATTTTTAGGCATTTAAGTGACTCGTAAAATGAGATATTTCTTGGTGTTCTTGTATATAATACAAGTCCTGTCATCTGTACGTTGCCAGATATTTGATTTTTAATGCCGATGTTTTTCAAAGCTTCTTGCGTTTCGTTATACGTTGTAATAATATTTGTGATCTTTAAGATATCAAAATAAATGTCTGTGTAAAACTGTAATATAATAAAGCACCCCCCCCCCCATACCCCAAATCGATCAGCGCTTAGTTTGGGGGAGTTATACGTAGTGGGCACAGAATAGATAACCCATTGTGTAGCATCGTACTTAACTACAAACAACAATATATTAATGCCAAAATCTATTATAGCAATGATGCCCCCCCCCCCAAGTGGCACAGCGGTATGCCTGCGGACTTACAACGCTGGAATCCGAGTTTCGATACCCGTGGTGGGCAGAGCACAGATAGCCCACCGTGTAGCTTTGTGCTTAATAACAAACAACAACAACAAACATATCATTATGTTTTATCTAACTTCATGAAAATTCAAAATACTTGAATTGATGTATATGACAGTGAGCAATGTTTGACTCCGAAACGACCGTATTGAAATAGTTTTGTTTCTCAACCTTGCAGACCGACAATGGTACTGCATTACACGAAGCAGCTTTCTCCGGGAAGAATGACGTAGTACGTTTACTCTTGCATTACGCCACTGATCTTCATTTAAAAGATCAACATGGACGGACAGTATTGCGCTTGTTAGAAGAACTGGACACGAAGATTGCCAAGAAAACTTTACAAATTATTCAAGGTAAGTGAATAAGTAGAAGCACAAGACACAAAATATTTAGGTTAACAGTTGTACGTTGTGTTTGAAACTTAAATTCATTTCTTAAAAGCTTATGTAAGTCTGCAGTAACCGTATTACTTATTATGATTTAAGTGACTACACACGCGATAGTGACCTGATTTAAGTGACTACACACGCGATAGTGACCTGATTTAAATGACTACACACGCGGCAGAAACCTGGTTTGTGATTACACTCACGATAATAACCTGATGTAAGCGATTACATACGCGAGAGGAACCTGATTTAAGTGATTAACACGCGAGAGAAACCCGATTTAAATGACTACACACGCGACAGAAACCCGATTTAAGTGACTATACGCGCGACAGAAACCCGATTTAAGTAACTACACACGCGACAGAAACCCGATTTAAATGACTACACACGCGACAGAAACCCGATTTAAGTGATTATACGCGCGACAAAAACACGATTTAAGCGACTACACACGCGACAGAAACCTGGTATATATGACTACACACACGTTAGAAACCCAAAATACTTTATTTACCAGACGAAATTTCACAAATGACAACAACTTACGTTTTTACGTTATATCATAAGTTTTCTGTCATACATTTACTCTTAAACTTAGTATGCGTTTTATAATTACGATGAAGTAAGCTGTTATCACAAATTCATAATAAAGTATGCTCTCTGATAATAGTTATATAAACAGGGCCGTAGGAAGCGGAAAGGGCAGTCGGGCCATGACCTGGCCAGTTTTCCTTGGCACATATAACTACAACTTCTGTATTAATACTTGCCCCTTTTAATTAAATACATCACGTTGCATGTATGCAGTATTCATAGCGTTAACTTTTCAAAGTTTTTATGGGGGACAGACCCCCCCCCTAGAAATGGCATACCTTGCATGCTTGTAGTTTGTTTTGCAAACATCGTGTGTCACATTGTTTAGTTGTGGTAATGGCCTGACCACTCCAAAATTGCTCCCTATAGCAGTGATAAAGCATGTTTCAGATTATCTCCTGATTTACTAACGTGCTCGCCCTTTCAGCCGTGGGGACGTTATAATGTTACGGTCAATCACACTATCCATTGGTAAAAGAGTAGCCCCAAGAGTTGGCGGTGGATGGGTGATGACTAGCTGCCTTCCCTCTAGTCTTACACTGCTAAATTAGAGACGGCTAGCGCAGATAGCCCTCGTGCAGCTTTGCGCG
>NW_013669513.1:98913-101730 GCF_000517525.1 Limulus polyphemus | reverse complement strand
ACACTATCTATCCATTGGTAAAAGAGTAGCCCCAAGAGTTGGCGGTGGATGGGTGATGACTAGCTGCCTTCCCTCTAGTCTTATACTGCTAAATTAGAGACGGCTAGCGCAGATAGCCCTCGTGCAGCTTTGCGCGAAATTCAAAACAAACCAAACCAAAGACTATTTCTTAGCGTTTGAAGTTGAGTCTATTTGTTCATGTATTTTTTAATGATGAAGCTCCCGAGGCTAATGCCGCTAGTTGAGTCTATTTGTTCATGTATTTTTTAATGATGAAGCTCCCGAGGCTATTGCTGCTAGTTGAGTCTATTTGTTCACGTATTTTTTAATGATGAAGCTCCCGAGGCTATTGCCGCTAGTTGAGTCTATTTGTTCGTGTATTTTTTAATGGTGAAGCTCCCGAGGCTATTGCCGCTAGTTGAGTATATTTGTTCATGTATTTTTTAATGGTGAAGCTCCCGAGGCTATTGTCGCTGCCCCAAATTTTGAACTTCCGACCACAGGCATCCCTCCGCCAACTCTTGATCTACTCATTACCAAAGAATAGTGGGATTGACCGTCACCATATAACGCCACCACTGCTGAAAGGACGATTACGTTCGGTGCCGAGTTCCTATCCCGCAATCAATAGCTTGCTAGTCGAGTGTCCTAACCATCAGGCCTTTTTTTTTTAATTACTCGGAACATTTATTGTCTAACTACTAATATGTACAGTTAGTCTGTCCACTTTTTTTAGCCCCCCCCCCCACGTAGCACAGCGGTATGTCTGCGGACTTACAACACTAGAATCCAGGTTTCGATACCCGTGGTGGGCAGAGCCCTGATAGCCCATTGTGTAGCTTTGTGCTTAATTACAAACAAACAATTTTTTATAATCACGAGTTTTCCGGATTTTTGAAGTAAGACGAATCACTTAAAAAGGTATTTAAAAACCATCCAACATTTCACTCGTTTTCGAAAAGCGACCTCTTTGCTTATCGGGAGCAAGAAAAGGAAAAAAAATGTATAAATTACTCTCCTCCGTGATTTTTACCCCTTTTATAATATTTTTTTCATGGATATAAATTTGTGAAAAGTGATATTTGTAAAACTTTCCTGACGATTACTATAGATCACACTACGCTAGTCGCCACAGATGATCAAGTTTCAGAATCTCCATGTTCACTCTCACCCCCACCTGGTTTTATGTCTGGGATTTATGCCAACTTTCTCCAACCAGAAAGGATATCTTCGCCTTCACAGAGCTGCTCTCCATTATCTGAAATTAATTTTTACGAAGTTCCATCACCGCCCAAGGCTGTGGGTGAGAGGTGGTCAGTGTAAGTTTTATTTACACATCTTTTTATAAAATAAGTAAATATTTTTCCAAAATAATTAATACAGTTATATATATATATATATATAATCGTCAAGGTTATTTCTCATTCAAAAAAGCAATCCACAGTTCCTTTTTATGTGAGTTGAAAAAATTTCGATTTTAAAGCCACCTTTTAAAAGAGTTTCCACAATTAAGAACTTTCAAAGTGCATTCAGGTTTCACGATTCTTATGACTTCTTATTAGTCAGTTACAACTGTCTTAGTTACCTTATTGCTCTTCGTGTGATATCGTGACTTAGATATTACTTTTAGACTGCATTTGGTGCCTTCTTTGAGCGAACGGTAAGTTTACGAACTTATAACACTGAAATCCGGGGTTCGATTCTCCGCGGTGGACACAGCAGATGGTCCAATGTGGCTTTGCTCCAAAACTTACTTGGGCGAATGACTAAGTTAGAGATAAGTAAACTGCATTGAATAATTTTAAACAAAACGTTAATTTATTATTATTATAGAGTTTATTTTATAAGCTGTAATGTGCGTATCGTATTGTAATGTATTGTAGCAAACGGAAAAACCGTTCTTAATTTTGAAACATTGAGTACACTGATAATAGGGATTTTCCTCGCCTGTAAAAATTTCCAGTAAGTTTTTTATGAGCTGTTTCCTCAAACCAATAACTTTGATTTTTTTATGCCCTAGGTTATACATTTTTCCTTACTTTTACATAACGTATTATTTTTGTTTCGTCAAAATAATTTTTAATATTCCTATCGTAGCACTAGTGACCAGAATCTAACACCACCATTTTCTAAGTCCTATGATTCGGATTTGTACCACACGCCCCCTAGCAGTGGCAGAAGTGACCAGAATCTAACACCACCATTTTCTAAGTCCCATGATTCGGATTTGTACCACATGCCCCCTAGTAGTGGCAGAAGTGACCAGAATCTAACACCACCATTTTCTAAATCCCATGATTCGGATTTGTACAACACGCCCCCTAGTAGCGGCAGAAGCTCGTCGTCACCCTACGAAACACCACCACCACACAGAGAAATAGATACTTTTTCAAAAAGTACTACTCACCAGTCAACTCCGGAACCTGGTGAATCTCCAGTTCAACCGACAAGATTCTTTCCATCGTCTAATTCCGAACCGGTTTGGTACGAGATTCCGTCACCAGGGAATAAATATTGTGATCCAACCAAAAATAATTCTTCTACGTGCCAGGAGTCCAAACTAGGAGATGAAGGTATATATTTTAATACTGGAATATAATATTAAATTTCAATATTATTTATTAAATTGAAATATTTTAAAGTTAGTTTGGCCGTAGTATGTAAATATCGATTGTTGAAAAGCTAAAATCCGGGGTTTGATTGTTCGTGGTAGACAGAGTGTAGATAGTAAATTATTTAGCCTCGCGCTAAAACAAACAAAATTGTTCATTTAAGGGCCCGGCATGGCCAGGTGGATAAGGCGCTCGACTCACAATC
>NW_013669513.1:86349-98435 GCF_000517525.1 Limulus polyphemus | reverse complement strand
GTAAAAGAGTAGCCCAAGAGTTGGCGGTGGGTGGTGATGACTAGCTGCCTTCCCTCTAGTCTTACACTGCTAAATTAGGGATGGCTAGCGCAGATAGCCCTCGTGTAGCTTTGCGCGGAATTCCAAAACAGACAAACAAATCGTTCATTTAAATAAGAGTTTTCTTGACTGAGTCACAAGTTCTAGGAATGTATGAAAATATCACAGTAACAAGTTTGAATTTCTTGTTCTTCTTTCTTCTGCTTCTTTTTATTACCCTAATAACTCAAAAACCTAAACAATGGTGTCACCCAATTTCACTGAGTTGACATAGTTTCAAATGGATTATCTGCTTTTATGAGCATTATTAAGAACTAGTAGTAATTTCAAAAATAATAATTGTAGTGTAAATTATGTTCTCATTACTCCTTGAAGTTAGCTTTCTTACAGAAATTCGGTGTTCTTTTAAAAAGCTTAAGTACAGGGTGAAACGGGAATTACCAGCCAGTAATAGATAAATAATAAATATTACAGTTGGAACCTCATTGTATTTAGAACTTGGTTATAAGTACAACCTTCTTATGTCTATTGAAACACTGCATTAAAAAAACAACAACAAAGAAGTAAAGAAAACACATTTCAAAAACGAAGTAAATGTAGGGATGGCTAATATCAATCCTTAAAAAAACAAATGAAAACAGTGTAGTATAATGTTACTAACAGACAAAAATAAGATAAATTAAACTCAGTTTTGATTGAACAGTTATATATATTGCTATATGTTAATTCTTACCCGTGCTGTTATGTAGGGATGATCTTGTTTGCATTGTTTTTGAAGTATTGATAATAGCCATGCCTGTATTTACTTCGTTTTTTTGAAAAGTTTTCTTGTGTATTATTATGTCTCGTTTTAGTAACTTTAGAATTTAGAACTGAAAGCTTTGGCCACCACTCTAGCAGAAAGCTACAAATTACAGGTTCGAATCCCCGTCACCGAAAATACTCGTCCTTTCAGCCGTAGGGGTATTATAATGTCGCGATCAATCCCACTATTCGTTGGTAGAAGAGTAGCCCAAGAGTTAGCGATGGATGGTGTTGGCTAGTTGACTTCCCTCTAGTCTGACACTACTACATTACGGACAGCTAACACAGATATCCCTCGTGTAGCTTTGCGCGATATTTAGAAGACGAAAAAAATAGAAATTTTAAATCTTGTTTCGCCCTTCTAACAGCCTTCTTTATATTTCATGCTGTGAATCTATAACACTCGTGACTTTGAATTTTGAATTAGAAGTCCCATACTTTTGTGAGAGCATGCCATAAAATGCAATGTTTTACTCATAATTCTTTATATTTTTTTCTTGTGATTCTTTTCGTTTTTTTTAATCATCTGAATTTCATGATTTAGTATCATGTTCAAGTGATCTGATTTTAACTAATCAATATTCGTAATGTACTGGGCCCGGCATGGCCAGGTGGTTAGGGAGCACGATTCGCAAACTGCGGATCGCGGGTTCGAATCCCCATCCCACCAAACATGCTCGCACCTTCAGCCGTGGGGCGTTATAACGTGACAGTCAATTCCACTATTCGTTGGTAAAAGAGTAGCCCAAGAGTTGGCGGTGGGTGGTGATGACTAGCTGCCTTCTCTCTAGTCTTACACTTCTAAATTAGGGATGGCTAGCGCAGATAGCCGTCGTGTAGCTTTTCGTGAAATTCAAAACAAACAAACTTAATATACTGGTTGTTGAAAAAGTCTGGGAAAGTCAATGAACACTACAGAATGTGTTCAACATGCTGTCCTTGTAATTCAAAACAAGTTTGAATTTACAGCAGGATTAACTAGACCTTCTCATACTTTGACAGCTCCATAATCAGTCACGTACCTGAATTTAAGAAAAGCTGCAAATCATCTTTGTTTCCAGACTTTTCGAACACCCGTATAATGATCGCTTCTTATTTAAAGACAGATATTTTTTATAAGGGATAAAAGGCTTGATAGAATTATGATATTTTTTATTATTATTTTGCGTTTAGTTTTTACAAAATTATTTCCCCAAAAGGGGGGCAATTTAGCTGCAGCATTCTATTTTTTTTTTGTTAAATAATTTGCAAAACTACAGATGGCACCACTAGTGTCTTGATCATTGTTGTTGTTGTTGTTTTGTTCTATAATTTTAAAATTACAAGACTCGATAAATATTATTTTAATTTTTCTTACACAGAAATGCTTATGCATTAAACTTGCATTTGAAAAATTATTTTAGCTTTATAACATTTACAAACGATCATGTCAAAAAGCAAATTGTTTCAGTCTGAAGTGAAAGAATATTTAGGGCAAAACCTACAAAACTTACCGAACTAGCTTATTTCTCCAGTTTTTGCTGTATTTTGCAAACGCATATGCACTTTCAATGTTATACCTTTATTTTAATGATTCTGTAGCCAATGACAGACTAATAATTATAGAACATTTAATTCTCCGCTTTTATTTGCCGATTCAATTTTTTTAGTGTATTTATTGTTTATTTCTTTACTGTTATATTTCAGATTCAGTTGGAACATTCTCATGTACAGCTACAAGCACAAGTAACTACATCCCAATGACTCAACTAAAGGAAGCAGGCGGAAGTATGAAACTCCAAGTATGTAGACTATTGAAGCTAGTGATACTAAGCCTAACATGTACGAATAAGTTTTAGTAATGAAAAAAATGTTACTTATCTGAATAAGAAGAACGATCTTATTGAAGTCTACACGATTATTCAGGGCCTCTGATTTGATTTCCTTTTGCTGTATTCTGAACGACAGGGGGACCTGGCTTGGCCTGGTGGTTAAGGAGCTCGATTCGCAAGTTGAGGGTTCGAATGATCGAATCCCTGTCACCGAACATGCTCGCCCTTTCAGCCGTGGAACCGTTATAATGTGACGGTCAATCCCACTATTCGTTGGTAAAAAGAGTAACCCAAGAGTTGGCGGTGGGTGGTGTTGACTAGCTGCCTTCCCTCTAGTCTTACACTGCTAAATTAGGGACGGCTAGCACAGATAGCCCTCGTGTAGCTTTGCGCGAAATTCAAAACAAACAATCCTTTTTCGAGTGAAGTGGTCGCACAACACAGACAGGCTAGTTATGTATCTTTGCGCCCAACAACAAATAAAATATTCATAGTGCTGTTTTTAAAACAACCAATCAGAATTTGTCAAATACTTTTGGTAAATAAAGCTGAGAAAATTCTGAATCTGTGAACGTGCGGTGAAAATAATGAAAATAAAATCAAAACTGTTAAATATTGTGTACTTTCATATAATTTTTATTTATCTTTTATTTAATTATTTTTTAATTAAATGTATATATTTTTACTCATTTTTAAAAACGTTAACAGAAATATATAATTTCGATCAAATTAAAATTAGGACATTGTTTTATATATAAATGTATAGCATTTACTTTAGTTTGTTTATATAAGCGAAACGCAGGGATCGAACCCAGAATTTGAACGTGATAATAATCCCGAATACTGATTATCTTAATAATGATAAATATAAAGCGAACATCAAGATTTTTGTTTCTGCCCCTCTTGGCACCTTAATCACAGTGTTATATGTTATAGTGCCCCCTAGTGTCACAGCGGCATGTCTGCGGACTTACAACGCTAGAAACCAGGTTTCGATATCTGTGGTGGGCAGAGCACAGATAGCCCATTGTGTAGCTTTGTGCTTAACTTCAAACAAACAAATATGTTATAGCAATTTCAAGTTAGTAGTATTAACTTAATTGCCAGTTGATTTAACCGCTAGGGCGCTCAACTCGCAATGTGCAGGTCACGAGGTCGAAATCCGTCGCCGAACATGCTCGCCCTTTTAGTCGTGAGGGCGTTATAATATGACGGTCAATCTCACTATTCGTTGGTAGTGAGTAGCCCAAGAAGTTTGCGGTGGGTGGTGTTGACTAGCTGCCTTCTCTCTAGTCCATCACGGCTAAATTAGGGACGGTTAGTGCCAAACAGCACTCGAGAAAGTTAAGTATATGATATCAGTACAATATAAATATATATTACTGTACTTTTAAAAACTTATTTAAGCAAATTTGTTATATATGATGAAATACTGGTGCTTCTTAAAAGAAAAATAAACCTGTCCATTAAATCTCCATTAGAAATGACTCCCTGTAGCTCAGCGGTAATTTTAAAGGCTTATAGAGTTAACAACCGGCTTTCGATACCCACACAGCACAGATAGCCCATTTTGTAGCTTTGTGCTTAAACAAACAAACCTTTAGAGGTATTTACAAATTGTTTTAAATATGTACGATGTAAGTTACGTATAGTAAAATGAGTTTTTGGTTTACGTTGAAGAAAATCAAAAAACAAACTTCACATCGTAGCAAAAACACATTGTCAGTTAACAGTTTCTCGATTTTTGTTTATCTTTTTATCAAAATGCCCCCCCCCCTGGTGAGTCAGCGGTAAGTTTACGGACTTAAATTGCAAAACTCGACGGTTCGATTCCCCCCAGTACGTCTGCGGACTTACAACGCTAGAATCTGGGTTTCGATACCCGTGGTTGGCAGAGCACAGATAGCCCATTGTGTAGCTTTGTGCTTAATTATAAACAAACAAACAAAACCATGCAGTGGACAGAGTACAATTAGCCCTCTGTGTGGTTTTGCACTAAAAACAACAACAACAACAACTTGTTTGAGCTAATTAATTTAAAATTATTTATTTAGTAAGTGAACATTTCTTGAACGTTTTACTGCTCTTCTATAAATTAGTCGATGTTTTAAAATACTCTGGCAACATCTGTATTTTTATAAACATGAGTTTTGACAACATTTAAGTGTTTCCGTCAACAGTGAATGGGGGTCAGCGATAAGTTTACGAACGGACGTACAACACTAAAACTTGATAACCTTTTAGAAAATCAAAGTTTTGAGACGGCTTGACGTAAAACTTTATAATAAATGTACGACGACCATTCGACAAGATTTACAGTAAAGTAACTTACAGAGATACACGAGTATATATATATACAGTACAGAACAAAGAGGTCACATGACCGGATATTGCTTCACAGTCTAATATAGGCATATTTTTCTAATAAACCCTGAAACAGTAGTGTGACAATATATATATATATATATTTGGCCAAATCAACTATTGATGTCTGATATTGTAAGTGCAATTAAGATAGAGCCTTAACCTCCTACTTATGTCTATCTTTTTCCATATTTGTTTTCATCAATATGTATGTTCCCGTAGCAGGGATTAATTCTGATGACAAAAGCAACCCGGGTAAGGTTAGGATGAATTGAATACTGAAAAGAAAACAACAAAAACGATACAAGTCTCTAAATTTTACTGTAAGGACACAAAGCCCCCCCCCCTGCGATATGCCTGCGGACTTACAAGGCTAGAATCCGGGTTTCGATACCCGTGGTGGGCAGAGCACAGATAGCCCATCGTGTAGCTTTGTGCTTAATTACAAACAAACTGTAAGTACACGTATCTTATTACCGAATGACCTTTCAAAAATCATACATCTTAATTTTAGTACAGAAATGAATACATTCAAAAGCTTTTAGTTACTGAATATATTGTGGCATCGAACTAATATCTGTATGTATAGTTTTACCAACCCTATAGAAAATCACCTTTTTTTTTATTATTATTATTCCAGCCTCCTGCCAAGCCCCCAAGACGGCCAACAGTAACAACAATTTCACCAAGTAATAAACTTCACAGGACTGGTTCTGATTCAATTTATGAATACCTCTGTCTAGCCACAAGCGGCAGAGAATTCGCCCACCCTGCCAGAGGAGGTGAAGAATATGTCGATATGAAGCTCAGAAACAGTATAGCAGAAAACTATGAAAACACTAATACAGTTCTAGCAGACTCTACTGATGGCGCAAGCGATGACAAAGTAGTCAATCTGGAGAACCCACAAAATACAGAAAAATGTGTAAGTGACGTGTCTAATGTGAACAGTTTATCTGAAATGTATGTTAATATACCGTTTGTGACCGATCGAGGAAGGTTCGAGAGTGCAACTACCTTACGCAAATATAAGATGTTTACTTCTTCTTACGAAAATTTGCCTCCATCAATCAGTGCAAAAGCCAAACCCAATTCTCATGACTTCCGTCGTAAAAGAACTACGGTGCAAATTCCACTAAATCCCACAAATTACGCTCTTCCTCCAACTTCGGATTTTTCTCGTCATTCATCACCCACTGCCAAACTTAGAATCCACGAGAAGATGAGACCCTTGAGTCAAGTAAGTTGAAACTGTTTAAATACCATAGAATAAGTTACAAATGGCCAGGTGGTGAGGGCGCTGGTCTCGCAATCTGAGGGTCGCGGGTTCGAATCCCCCGTCCCACCAAACATGCTCGCCCTTTCAGCCGTGGGGGGCGTTATTATGTGACGGTCAATCCCACTATTCGTTGGTAAAAGAATAGTCCAAGAGTTGGCGGTGGGTGGTGATGACTAGCTGCCTTCCCTCTAGTCTTACACTGCTAAATTAGGGACGGCTAGCGCAGATAGACCTCGTGTAGCTTTGCACGAAATTCGAAAACAAACAAACAAAATTATAAACTATTATGTCTTAATAAGTACGACACGCGTAGAAACATTATACAAAGCAGTGTGTTGTATTTATATTAATTTCTATTAGATATAAAATTTGTGGTAAACTTTCAAACACTTAAGCCATTGTTAAGTAAGTTGTTGAAGCTTGTCTAATGAAAATTAGTATTTCATTTACCAGTTCTTATGTATATGTGTGGTCATTTTCTTTTTCTATTTTGGGATAACTAAAAACCGCCAACAACTAGCAAGTCATCAGTCGTAGGGTTGATCTATTTTCAGCCCGACATGGCCAGGTGGTTAGGGCGCTCGACTCGCAATCTGTGGGCCTCTGGTTCGAATCCCCCGTCCCACCAAACATGCTCGCTCTTTCAGCAGTGGAAGCGTTATAATGTGACGGTTAATCCCACTATTCGTCGGCGGTGGGTAGTGATGACCAGCTGCATTCCTTCTAGACTTTCACTGCTAAATTAGGAACGGCTAGTGCAGATAGCCCTGGTGTAGCTTTGCGCGAAATTCACAATAAAACAAAACCAAATCTATTTTCGTTATCTTTACCTTTGAATGTTATATTTATTAAACAAACAATTGTGTTGAAAGAACAGGTACTTGCAAACAAGATTAAGTAAAATTGGATCCTTTTATTTTCTAAGAGTGAAGGTCAAAGTTCGATGTCCAGAAAATTGCGCTACCGTGAAAGATTAAGGACCTCGTACATCATCGTGGGTTACTGTGTACAATAAAACAATTTTCCTGTTGAGTAAACACAGTTCTTCTATTTAAAAGCAAGACCAATAGGTGGATGAGAAGAAATGAAACAGTTTTGTAATTTTTACTTGTATTGTCAATATCAAACAGCTATAAATGATTCTAATTAGGTCAATTTACTCATTAGTTCCACCAACACGTTTCGGAAAAGTGCCGCTTGTACTTTAAGTGTGGGAGCTTAAAAACAGCATTCCAAAAACCACGTGACATCATTATGTCATATTTTAATAGACCAGCCAACGACTGTGTGTGTGTACCGTATATGTTTTCTTAAATAAAAATAACGTATATGTTCACGTTTTATTGGTGCACGTACGTGTATGTGTACTGTCGTCAAACATAGCATTAAATTACCGAACAACCTCGTCCACGACTCCACACAGTCCGCCACATGTCGGGGTAGGAGACTAAAGTGTACTTGAATGAATCATTACTTTGTCTTAGCGCTAGAAAGTAAAAAAAAATGTTATGTGTAGAGTTATTGCCAAATAGTGTCTTTTCAAAATGACTTCTTCGTGAGTCGGACGCTATCGTATTCTATTTTGAGAATAGCGCTCTTTACTTTCTTCAGACTCTAACTTAAGGTAAGGGTTACATAGAATAAAGAGTCTGACTAACAAAGTTTACGCGTGTGTCGTGTAGGGGTATAACGCAGCTTAAGCCTAATCAGTTTCATTGGCCATGTAGAAGCAACTGTTTCAGACCCCGGACTTTTGTTATCGATCAGTCAATGTACAAGATATCGTTCCCACGCCCTATCTCATATGACAACATTCGAGTGTAAAGATATACGCTGTTAGGTGAGGTTAATTTTGTGCAGTAATGTCCCATATATTTATAATATAAATATGTATATGTGTGTCTACCGTTCTCTTATAAAGTTATTAAGATCGTTCATACTTCAAGCGTATTATTTACTCGATTTCAGTAGAATGGAATTAATATATTTGAAATGAGTATTGTGCAATCGTATTTTTATAGTAGCCTCTGTTACTTTATGCTGTTCTTTATTTATTGGGAACGAATTGCCATTATTTTCGAATACAGTCCGCGAACGTGATTGTTAGTTTCAGTTTCGATATTTTATTACTCTATTTATTTTTTAATTTTTTTTTTTGTGACTGGTGACGAAAAAAATTGATTTTTTTTTCTTTAATCCTACGTCAATATAGGATGAATTAAGTGATAGACCACCTGAAGCTAACGAGGTGAGTTTTGTTTTTATTTTTAATTGTAAATTTGTTGTTGTGAACGTAATAGAAACAGAATGGATTTTACACTAATATTTGTTGTGTGTGTGGAGTTGTACTATAGAACGTTTCATTTGATAAATAGGTGCAACCTGTGGCTTATTTGATGTGAAAGTAATTTCCGGGAAATATTAATATTAAATGTTCGTCAGTTTTCTATAAAGTTTAAATATCAGATGCATTTGCGATAAGCACATAAAACTACCGCTAGGAGTACGTACACTTAATTTGTATTATCTTAAAAATCTAAATTATTAGGTTATTTGACGCTTATATTATTAGGTTGTTTGACGTTTATGATAACACACACACACACACAAACTAACAAAAATCAAAATGACCAGACTTATATAACATAAACCAACAATTAGGTTGTGTAACAAAATGAAATGTGAATTTTGTAGTATAATTATACACTGTTGATCTGCTGTTTTAGGTTAAAGTTGTTTACGCGTCGACGAATTTTGACGTATTCTCGACTCTATATATTACTGGCACTTGAAATGTTATGATGACCCCTGCCCTGGAGTATAACAGAAGCTGTGTGTTACAGTTGTTTCACACAAACTCCGTGATATATAGCATCTGTGCCCCGTGGATATTTTTACTTCGTAAAAGAAAACTAGAATTTTATAAAATACGTTAGAAGGATCCACATAAACAGTTTTTCTGTTGTTTTTTTTTACAACTGGGATTTAAAGGAATTTTTTTAACTACACTGCACAGCAATTAAGATTTTTTTTATTATATATTTTTACGTTTAACAGTCTAACAGGAACGTGTTTAGACATATTGCCAAATCCATGCGATGTGGTCCCTAAATCTAAGTTATATTCTTCCCTATCAAATTTATATCTTTGGGGCAAAAAAAAAAGGTAACATTGTTTCGAAACATTGTTAAATATGTCAAGTTTACGCTTCATAGATAAAAAAGTTAATTTTTGTGCAAAATTTTTTGTTAAATCCAGGAAATTTAGATTTGTGAGTCAAAAAGTTAACTGCATAAAGAGGCATATTTGAACCTATAAATGCTGAGTGTTTGAATCAAAAAGTTAACAGTGTTCAAAAACATTCTTCATAACATTGTTCAGACACATTGTTGAATCCGTGAAATTTGTTAAATCCAGGAAATTTAGATTTTTGAGTCAAAAAGTTAACTGCATAAAAGAGGCATATTTGAACCTCTAAATGCTGAGTGTTTGAATCAAAAAGTTAACAGTGTTCAAAAACATTCTTGAAACCACGAAACGACGTGTTTCTCTCAATCTTCAAGATAACATTGTTCAGACACATTGTTGAATCCGTGAAATTTAACAAGATAACATTGTTGAATCCGTGAAATTTAACAAGATAACATTGTTCAGACACATTGTTGAATCCGTGAAATTTAACAAGATAACATTGTTCAGACACATTGTTGAATTCGTGAAATTTAACAAGATAACTTTGTTCAGACACATTGTTGAATCCGTGAAATTTAACAAGATAACATTGTTCAGACACATTGTTGAATCCGTGAAATTTAACAAGATAACATTGTTGAATCCGTGAAATTTAACAAGATAACATTGTTCAGACACATTGTTGAATCCGTGAAATTTAACAAGATAACATTGTTCAGACACATTGTTGAATCCATAAAATTTAACTTTCTGAGTATTTTGTTCAAAACAATAACCAAAAATTAAACACACTGGCTACGAGTGCTGGAGGTGAAATTACATGAGTAAGATTGTTTGTTTGTTTTTGAATTTCGCGCAAAGCTACACGAGGGCTATCTACGTTAGCCGTCCCTAATTTAGCAGTGTAAGACAAGAGGGAAAGACAGCTAGTCATCACCACCCACCGCTAACTCTTGGGCTACTCTTTTACCAACGAATAGTAGGATTGACCGTCACATTATAACGCCCTCACGGCTGAAAGGGCGAGCATGTTTGGTGGGACGGAGATTCGAACCCGCGACCCTCAGATTGCGAGTCGAACGTCTTATCCACCTGGCCATGCCGGGCCACATGAGTAAGAAAAGACAATTTTTTTTTATTTCCGCAAAATATTCCGCGCTGTGGATCCTTTATTAAGTATATTTTTCAGAAGATGAGCAGAACTCCTGTATTTTGTAGCACGTTATTTGTAAGTTTGTTTGAAGTTAAGCACAAACTACACAACGGGCTATCTGTGCTCTGCCCACCACGGGTATCGAAACCCAGATTCTAGCGTTGCAAGTCCGCAGACATACCGCTGTGCCACTGGGGGCGTTATTTGTAAGAGCGTATTTTTAAATATTTTAATTATCAAAGCAGTATTGTCCTTAGCAGTTCTTATTACGTTCTCGACACATCAGAAATACTTTGTGCTGGTACGTCATTATTACTAACTAATATTCATATTGTAGAAAGAAGGCTACGATCATCAAAAGATAAGTAATTCCAGTAGAAAGGTCGCATGAGGTTTGCCATTTCAATGCTCAGGAGTTTTGACCACATTCGAAATCGTTTACTTATAAACTCATATTTTTAAGCACAGAATAATTTCTAAATTATTTCAATAATACAAAATACCTTGTGTGGGTTAAAATTTTGTTGAATTTAGCGAAAAGCCACACGAGGGCTATCTGAGCTGGCCGTAACTAATTTGGAAGTGGAGTACAGAGAAAGCATCTAGTCAACACCATTCAAGGCTAACTTTTGGACTACTCTTTACCTACGAATAGTGGGATTGACCGTACCATTATAACGCCCCTAAAACTGAAAGGGCAAGCATGTTAGGCGACGGTTTTCGATCCAGCAACCCATAGATCACAAGTCAAACACTCTAAACCCCCCCATCCCCCAGGCCGTGGTTTAAAATAAAAATGTAATATTTATAAACTTTGTAATTACTAGCAAGCATTATGCCTTAAAAGTACCAAAAAAATTCATAACTGTTTTTGGCTAAAAAAAGAAAACAATAAAAAATAAGCGTAAATTATTTTGTAACTTATGGATTATACAGAATATTACAATTTATTGCTTTTTAATATTAATAACGAAATACTTTCTTTGTTTTCTTTCAAACTAAATGCATTGGATGTATTAATTTCGCTTAGGCTGTTCAATATCAAGGGGCACGGCATGACCAGGTGGTTAGGGAGCTCGACCTGCACGCAGTATGAGGGTCGCGGGTTCTAATCCCCATCCCACCAAACATGCTTGCCCTTTCAGCATTATGGGTATTATAATGTGACGGTCAATCCCACTATTCGTTGGTAAAAGAGTAGCCCAAGAGTTGGCGGTGGGTGGTGATGACTAGCTGCCTTCCCTTTAGTCTTACACTGCTAAATTAGGGACGGATAGCGCAGATAGCCCTCGTGTAGCTTTGCACAAAATTCACAAACAAACCCCCGAAGGGGGGTGGAGGGTATTACAACCGGGTCTGTTTGTGTTTGTCTGTGTTTCCGCGCGCGTATCTCAGTAAAACTAATGGACCCATATACACAAAATTTTATACGAGATTGGAAATA
>NW_013669513.1:83313-86339 GCF_000517525.1 Limulus polyphemus | reverse complement strand
GTTTGTGTTTGTCTGTGTTTCCGTCGCGCGTATCTCTGTAAAACTAATGGACCATATACACAAATTTTATACGAGATTGGAAATAAGTATAGGACAGTTCTCCCCAAATAATATAATTTTTTTATAAGTGGAGGGGGGGGGGGATAGGGTATTTTCGCGGTTGTGGGTTAATAACTCTGTAAAATGTGATCGTATTTATACCAAATTTGATGGGCACATTAAGGTTGAGACTCCTTATCACATTACAAAAACTGATCCGGATCGTTGATCATTCTATATCCGAGAAGGATTTTCCGAGTTTTCGAAGGTGAAGTTTGACGTTATCCAATATAAACGGGTGTAATCTCGAAAAGGAGGGGCGGAGGTATGCAATCACTCTGATTGCTCTTGTTCCTTAGAGAAATAAATTACCAAACAGAGGACCATAGACTTCCAAAAAGTTGACGATTCTAAAAAGGAAATGACAACCACAACACCCTTAACATCCCTCTATTTGTATGTACGTATTTAGTGTGAAGATAGCTTACCTACATATAAAGTTATTTTTACTACTGTTATGGACGGCAGATACACCGTAAGTAGGCATGACTGACAAACAGTACCTTAATATATTTCACACAAAAACAAAATTACTCGCGCCAACGCCTTTCTCCACTTTCTTACACTGACAAAGGAGGGGATGTTGCAACGGAAGTATCGCATTTCGTGCATCAGGAGAGGAAAAGAGGCGGGAAAATATGTTTACAAGCCAGTTTGAAAATTATGAAACAATAAAACAGCTCATCTTTGGAAAAGTATCACTGGATAGCCTACGTACGTCCTTATTATGTCATTCTCCTCGCTTAAATACTGTGTTATTTTCCACGTTATGGAAACGAAATATTCAATAAAATATATACATTCACAATACTCGTGTATTCAGTAACATGTGTATTAGTGTATAATGTCCGTTGTTTTCAGCGAATGTTAAAATTTTGGAATATAACCTTTAATTTAACATACTAAAGGAATCTAAACTACATAAACTGTTTAATTTCCAGCCGTGTTATTAATAGTCGTCTTATTTGCAAATCAGAATATTATTTGAGATAAAGACCTACCCTTTTTTATTATTATTTTCCCAGACCATGTCTATCTTTATAATCACAAACAAGTTTTGTTTTTTTATTTTTGTCAATAGGGTTGAACTAACCCTAACAGGTTTTCAATTAGTATTGTTTATTGTGGTTTATATCATATAAGGCCCCCCAGTGGCACAGCGGTATGTCTGCGGACTTACAACGCTAGAAACCGGGTTTCGATACCCGTGGTGGGCAGAGCACAGATAGCCCTTGTGTAGCTTTGTGCATAATTAAAAACAAACAAACAAACAAATATCGTATAAGTTTCTTTAAAAAAAGACACAGATAAAAAGACTTGTTAACGAGACTGACATGGTTGCTGCGCATTTCTTTGGGTAAGGCTGAATACATATTTAGTTTTTATCAATTATAAGACTGTGTTAAAGGTCGCTTAGTAATGAAGAAAATAGAATTGTTTCACGTGAAGTTAGTGAGTTTTAATATATCATTCTTACGTGTAATATTCTGACAGATTTTCCTATCATCAGACCTAGCAGAATAATTATAATGGGGCTGATATATAAGTTATAATTTATTGCAAATAACTTGCTTTAGTTTTTATATAAGCCAACAGATTTATCTGTATGCATTGGAAGAAAGTGTTCAATATACGTGTACACAATCGTGTTTCTAATGTTAACCACAAGGTAGAGGCACTTATACTACGGACATGGCGACACCCATTATAGGTCATGTTGACTTCTTATTGTGTATTTTCTAATTTTGCTGCCCTCAACTGAGAATAAATATTTTTTGTTAAAGGATTTATTTCATGGTAATGTAAATATATTTTTTCAAAGAAAATCAATCTGGCTCCGTTTTTATTATATGATTTGAAACCCTGGTATATGATAATAACGATAGAATTTAAAACCAGCAAAAATGTAACTTAAGTCAGAGAAACTTCGAAATAGTCGTGTGTTTTACTGTCTACACATAAATAAACAAGTAGAAAAAAATAGGTTGGTGCTTGAATTTTACTATGTATATAAAATATCTCATCTCCATGGGGTACCTAATGGTATTATTGTTAAAATATGCAAATCATTATGTTAATTAATAATAATTATCACAGGTGAGCTAGAGGTCGACACAGTCTACACTCACTTACTTTTTTTTTATTTTATGGCGTTTGAAATAATTTGTAAGTGATATTATTTGTAGGCTTAATAAGGAAACATTATCGCTGTTTTTAAGATGTAAATAATCCAAATTTATCTTCACTTGGAAATAAGTATTACAATGCAGAAAGAATACTAATAATTAGATTAATTTACTGACATTTTAAATACTGAAAAATCATGCTTAATCAAGTTAATGCCTTAATTAATGTTATTATTACAAAATTAGGGTTAAACTTAAACTCTTAACCTTTAAGGTTGAACCAAGTCGTTGAGTCGTTACCAGATTTCGCAAGAGTTTGAACTGTATTACGATATTATAAATGATATGTAATGTATATAGAGCAAGTGTAACATATTGTAATAGCATGCATAAAGCTCGTGCAAGTTGTAAACAGTTTTGAAATATAAATATATACTAATATAGTAATAGTACAATTAGTATGAATTTCATTGAAATACATTCTTAAGTTCAAATGAAATTCCCAATACTAATAGGATTTTTGTTTACTGGATAAATTTATATGCATATGTGTGTGTTTGTGAATTGTAGATATATATATATATATATATTATTTGCTGTAATTTCATTTAAGTATTATTATTAAAAAATTATAAGATTAATGTAATTACCCCCTCTTCTTTTTTCTGTCATTGTGTTATTTGTAATAATTACGAGTATTGGGGGGAAAAATTATCACTAAATAAAAAGCTATGTAGGGCTGGCTACTGAACTTGAAAAAGGAATCAAAAAAAATAGGGATGGAAGTGGATATATCACTTG
>NW_013669513.1:76342-82612 GCF_000517525.1 Limulus polyphemus | reverse complement strand
TGTTAAACATGAAAAAAATGATGCATCAACACTATCAATTTCCTTTACAATCTTAAACACCTCAATCAGATCACTCCTAACTTCTTTTTTACAAGAGAAAACAATTTGAGATATTTCAGCCTCTCATTGTATGACAACCCCTCCATCCCATGCAAGTAACCCTTCTCTGAACCCTTTCCAACAATTCAATGTCTTTCCTAAGGTAAGGTGCCCAAGACTCAACACAATATTCCAAATGTAGCCTAACCAGTAACTTTTACAATAAAATTATAACCTCTTTAGACTTGTATTCAATATTTTTATTTTCCCTACCACTAGCAACAGCACACTACTTGGATGGCTTTATAAACTGTTATAGTGTATTCTAAAGCTTTATAAGTCTTGCATAAAATAATGATAAAATATGTTGTCAAAGATCATGTAAAATGTTTGATCTATCATATGATGATAAATTTATAGTTGCTGCTAGAATTAGGTAGGTACTAGGCCTGTTAGAAAAAAAGATGTTGATGAATGAAAATAAGAAATTTTGGGTTTGACTATTCTCCGGTTTTTGACTTTGGGACACTCTGGATAATTGAAAAGCAGCATGTATACCGGAGATCGAGTAATTATGCCAGGTAGCTCTTCATATCTTAACTTCTTATGACCTGTAGAGAAGAAAATCCAGATGTACTTTGTATTGTTTTAATACAGGCATCCACGCCATCCCTACATAGGGAGTGCTAGCATACTCTTTGAAGTTATGTTTGTTTCACTTTTCTGTGTGTCTAACTGTATTAGTTTTTTGTGGTATGAATGATTTTGTTATTTCATTGTCCTTGCCGGAAATAAGGTTTTATTTTACTCTCATTTACCAGTCAGAGTAGTAAGACAGACATTAATGAAGTATTTATACCATGTCTGACAGAATGGCTTTCTGTTAATTTGATCTTTTTTCTTACGAATATTTTCACATAAAACCAACCTACATATAAAATAAAAACACCGTTGTTTCATTATACCTATCTTAATGATATTCTAGGTATTACGTTCAAAATATAAAATGTACAGTAATATATAACATTTTAGCACAAAGCAAATTAAATTATGAATATTCTGTTGACAGCCTTTCATAATGTTATTGATCAGTTGGTCCATCAAGCCCATACTTTTACATCCACCCTTGATAAAAAAAATAAAAGTTTAAACCACTTTATTTTTGTTTTCCTTTTAAACTGTCAGTGTCAAGTCATTCCACAATCTCATCACTCTGACAGAAAAATAAAACTGTATTAACTGTAGTTTAGTTTTTTGTTTGTTTCAAAATCTTAAACTTATGGCTTTTATTTCCTTTTTTTTAAAGATACAACATAAAAAATATTAGACCGTTATTCTGTTAATCCCCTGGATAATCTTGTAAACTTTAATAAGATCACATCATACTCTATTTTTCTCAAGATTAAATAAGTTAAAAGATCTTAACTTTTTTCCCTGTAAGACAACCCTTCAATTTGTCAGAATCATCATAGGAGCCATCTTTTAAATCTTTTCCAATAAGATAGATAAGAACAATGATGTACACAATACTCCAAGTGAAATCCAGCCACTGATCTATATAAAGAAATAATTGTATCTTATGATTTGTAATCATTATGTTTGGAAATTCATTTTAAAATTCTGGCACTTTTATATTCATGATTGTTTTGTAAGCATACTAGATCTGTTTGTGTTTGAAAAACTATAGTGGTCAGGATGGGGAAGGAAGCATTTCTTTAAGGACCTGAGCCATGATGCTCGGTTGGTAGAGCGTGAGCCTCAGAGCATTATTTTTAAACAATAGTCGTAGGTCTAAGTGCTTGATCCAAATGATATCAAAAAGCTTTAGTTTACAATATATTTGTATAAATCTTTCAAAATTTAGACTATGATTTTGATAAGTGGCTCTTAGTTTTGTTAATAAAAACTAGTAATCACCGCTAAGGACTTGGCACAGACTTTATTTCTTGGTTCAAAAAAAATAGTGCTAAACTTAAGCTGAACACCAAGTTGGGTGGATTTTTCAAGGTTAGACGTTAGAATACGTTATTTACCATCATGCAGATGTTAATCACCATTATGCAGATGGTCTTATTTTATTGCTATTGCCATTATGCAGATGTTATAGTTTAATGTTTTTTCCAAATGAAATTTCAAGTGTGTTTTTAACTTTTAAGCTGTCATGCAGAAATAATATAAAGTTAAATGTATGGCAGATATCTATGCCCGTTGCCTTTGTTATCTGTTGACATATATATAAATCCGTACATGATTGTGTGAAGGGGGGTGAGATAGATTTTTGGTGATATTTAGAGTAGTGATTTTGGTTTTTGATTTGCCATTTATTTATCAAGTTCTCTCCTTTCTTTTCTTTTTTCCCCCTTAACCAATTTACTTTTTTAAGCTATGCTACAAACTATTTATAGTATTTTCAAAGTGTAGATGAAATTTATGCTTGAATAAATTATATCTTAAAGTGCTGTTTAATTGAAATCAGTTCTGCCAAACTTCTTTCTGTACATAACAAAAGAAAATGTGTAATATACTTATAACCATAGAAATGAGTTTTTTGATATAGTTTCAAAGAAGCTTCAGTAACAGTCACAAACAAGTTTTATTAGAAATAGTGTATCCATATATAATTTTTACCCGTGGTTGATTACAGCTTTTGCAAAATAGCACGTACTGAACAAATACTATTCCAAAAATATTAAGGCTTTAAATGTATTTTTACAAAATCCAGAATTGTTTAAAAAATGCAGTTATCTAATTTCTATGAAAATAATATTTTATCCTGTTTTAAGGTCCTCTTCAGATAGTTCAGTCCACAAGAAAGTCTAGTAAGATAAATGTTACCCAAACTAGCTGTGTAAATTAACTTATGATGTAAATTTTATCAAAGCAAAATCCATGTGCATTTTAGAAATAACATTTGTAGCACATTTAAGGTAATTAAGTTTGTACCTCAATGTTGTATGGACTTAGACCTAGCTTGAGAGCATAATGTTATATGATATGAAACATGATGTAATTAAACTGTCAGGAAAACTATAGTGTTACAATACTGATGTGGCCAACATGTGGAGTTAGGATTCAGTCATTTAAAGTAAGAGATTAGTACATCCTATTGTATGCACTGCTGTGTTACAAGTGCTTATGTGCAACTTGAATGGATGATGATTGAAAAATAGTAATTATGAAATTAAAGAACAGTATAACTTTTGTAAACCTGTGAAAAAATTTCACTTCTGTCAATTTTGTTTTACAAATACATGTCATTCACAATCCCAGTCATTGGACATATGCTGTTCATTTAGAGCTTTGTAATAGTAGAGATAATGTGGCCAACTTTAATCAGCATTTGATATTTTAAAGATAAGTAAATCTTGTGTATATATTACTGTCTTACATGCACTATATGCGAGTTGGAAGGGAGACGATTAAGGAACATAAGATATCAAATAGCTTTAGATGACTGTAAAAAGTTTGATATTTCAAAATTCAGACATTTGTGTTTTTTTATTAAATGGTTTTCATTTTAGTAGATAAATCTGAGTTATTTCATTAAACAAATAATATTATCATTTAAGTTAATATATTTTAGGAAAACCAAATTATAATATAAGTATGCCTGATGTTCTGTATATTTTCTTAAAATAATTACAATTTACAATGCTTTAAGTTCTAAACATCTTAATTCTACCCAATATCTCAAACATACACACACACACATTTTATGGGTTACACTTAAATTCATGAACAATTTTAAGAATACAAGCACACATTTTAATGTTATTTAAAATTAACTATGCAAGTTATTTTTAAACATACAAATCAGAATACTTCCATTACAGACTTATTTTACTTTAATCCATTAAACATACAAATCAGAATACTTCCATTACAGACTTATTTTACTTTAATCCATTAAACATACAAATCAGAATACTTCCATTACAGACTTATTTTACTTTAATCCATTAAAGATTTCTCTACAGACCTTAAAATTTAAGGACTTGGTATAAAATCATTTACTTCGATGGACAAAATGGATTTTAACCACTTTACATAAGAATTTGGTGCGAATTTGCCCAAAAATCACACATCTAATGTTTGTTCTTTTAATGATACGTAGAGAATGACAGACGTCTATATCTGATATGCGTATAAATAATCAAATTCAGATGTTTAATCATTGAAGCACATACATAAATCAGCATAACTACTAAAAACATGAATTTTACCTTACAGGAGTATCAAAGTACCAAATGTGGATTGTTTGGTATTGACACAGATAATGAAATAGTTACCACTTTTGACACTGAAAAACATACAGGAGTAGCACTGGAAGTTGACAAGAAACCTGTTTCAGCAGACAACATTGAAGAGATTATCGATGATGACCCTTTTGCAGGTACTTCAATATTTTGTTTCAGCGTATAAAAATGTACTTAGTGCTATTTGATAATGACGTATTTTTAGTTTTTCATTTACTGAATAAGTTGCACGTATCATTATATGTGTTTTCTCGTGTTATTTGTTGTAATGTTTTAACAACTGTACACAGTGGTTTTCTAATAAAAAATGTTCAAAGCATACATTAAGTCCTAAAGATATATTAGAAGAGTATAGCATCTCAAAGACTTAATAAGTAACTTTCTGATCGTCATTTAGTTTCAAATTTTCACAACTTACAACTGTAAGTATCAGATAAGTTATACTTCAGGAAAGACTTAAGTTTAAAGCATGTTCTGTACATTAGCCATGCTAAGCCTGCTGTTCGTTCGAGACTGTAATGTTTTGTGGTTTATATGTTCGGTAATCTTTATGGCATTTAAAATTATGTTAATTTTAATATAAAGTGTCAAAAAATATTTTATTTCTATTTCTAGGACTTTTTCGTGGTTCTCTGTGTCCTACGAATTGCAGTGATGATTTCAAAATTTCATTTCATGTAAGCAACACTCAATTAACACCCCCACCTCCTCCTCCCAGAAGAACAGCTATTTCTCGACGGTCTCGAAATATTTATGAAAACGTTGGAATTAAAATGGAGAGTGGGGGTAGGAGTAGACCTAACTTGCAGGATCCTTCTGAAGGGGGAAGAGATGATAACCGCAACAGCTTGTCCGTAATGAGCCCTTTTGATGAAAATGCTGAATGGGCTGAAATAGCAGATATTATGGCTTCTTTTGGAAGTGGAATTGCTCGAGAATCAGTATTTTCCAATGAAATGGAAGAACACTTTACTAATGTGCTGACTTTAGGTAGGAAAGGTAATTGATTGGGTAATGATGGATAAGTATAAATACATTACTTCGTACACTTTTCTCGTCTGGGTTCTATTTTTTGTTGTTGTTTTTTTTGTGTTATTGCTCAGAGGTATCATTGGGGGTGGGCTACAGGAATGGTCACTCTAAATGGCACTTTCTGTGAGACATTTCTAATCAATTTAGAATAATGTGTGTATGCAAACTGTGCCTTAGTTTAGGGCCCCCCAGCTGAATTGGGGTCCCACTCAAGGTCAGTCTTCTTTGCCCCTCCTTTCCCTAGGCATTTTATGAAATGATAGTCATTTTTTTGTTTATCTTTGTGTGTTAGGTGTTAAAACTTCATCTATAGTTATGAATATACACTACATTATACTAGTGTATGTTTATCTAATACATCCATGTATTTTTACTTATTCTTCTGGTAAAAGATTCTTCGAAAGAGAACGACCTTTCCAATGTTTCAAGTATTTGTCATCAGTTTTTGTTAATGCAATACAGATATTCATACACAAAGATGTAGTCTTTAACTCTTTTTCAGACGGGTCACGGATGAAAGGCCACGTCATTGCGTTTGTTGACTCGCATTCCAAAATGTTATTGAACTACTATTGCATGAATTTATGTCAATAAGTTTGATATCAAACTGTAGAATTTAATTGAACTTTTAGTATTATACCTTACTTAAATTCTTAATTTAAAAGTAAATATTAAAAAAATACAGATAAACATCGATTTTTGTGTGTCACATGGTATGTTGAATGCAGCACAGGTTCAAATTAGATGTTTGCGATGTCAAAACACTAAGTCTGTAGTTTCGTAGGAATTAGGAACTCAAATTACTGATATTAACAAGCTAGAATATAAAATAAGAGCCTCTTATCTTTTCATTTTGCTAAGATATTGCTCAGTTAATAAATCAAACACAGTGTCTCCCCACCCACCCCCTCTTTCCTATTTTTGGAAATGCTCCCTTATATAA
>NW_013669513.1:70836-76332 GCF_000517525.1 Limulus polyphemus | reverse complement strand
GAAAAAGGCATAATTTATATTTATTTTCTAATTTTTTTAGAAAAAATTACGTGGTTACGAGATCGGTCAAATTAACCAAACCTATACAGAGATTCGTTACTGAAAATAACATAAAATATGAAGTTTTTTTCTCATGAAACATTTGATAAATATCTGCACATTATAAAGATTTCACATGTGAAATTTGAAAATTTTCTGATGCATAAAGGATTGTTAATTTTAAAATGAAAATTAATTTGCACGTTGGATAGGCAACATGCAAAAAGAAAAAAAAAAGGCATGAGAAAACATTGCTTTAGAAACCTTAAGACTTAATAAAAAAAAATCTGATATTTTGCCCATGAAAGCATTATAATGTTTACTGATAATCTGCCAAATTTCGTTAACATATGCTTACTATTTTAAAAGTTATAGCACAAAATGGTTACAAGGTCGGTCCCCTACACCGAGCCTGTGCTGGAAGAGTTAAATGATTGGTGGAATAGTTAAAACTTCAATAGGCAATTTGATAAAATCAAAAGTAATGGTAAAATTAGGTATAATCTAGAATTAGATAAATAAACCTTTGGCAGTTGTCATATTATTTTTGTATTTCAGATAAGATGCATGAAATCTTTGGTTGTATCCTTGGATTGGGTATAAATGTTAAACATCTTTGTTATGGTCATTATTGGTATATAGTGCAAATGCAGTTTTAAGAATTTAGTTTGCATTTTTTCCATTCCATTGCACGAATTTCCAAAATGTCAGATGTGTTGATAATTTCTGGTAACTAGACGTGTTTTTATAAAATATTTTCTTAATTTTCTGTGTTTTAAAGTCTGCACGTGTAATTGTATCTTAATTGAAGCCATCCTGGATATCAAACTGTTACGATCTCGTCATCTATCCTAAATACGCATCAAAAATACAAGAAACATCTATTTTGAACATTCAGTTTTCCTTACGATTCCCATACTCATCCAGGAAATAAACACCGTCTATTTGTTTAACAATTTTTATTGTAATTTATCATTATACTAATCAAATTTATACAGGTATATATTTTTATTCCATTGAACCAAAATATCAAAAGACCATTATCTATCAGTTTTACTCAGATTGGATATCTCATCACAATTCCATAAGAGGTTCATTATAATTTATTTATTGCTTCTTAAGAGCTTATTAATAATTTCTAATTAAAAGTAAACTAACTATTTAGATCAAATCTAAAGATTTATAAATTAATCAGCAAGCTGACAAGAAATGCACGATGTCAGTATTCGTTATAAAAGACATCTAAAACCATAATGCATCAAATCATGTTTTTAACCCTCGCTATTAATGACATTTGCAGTCATTATCACAATAATATCTCTAGGTTTGGCCAAATTAGGAGATTTAAGCTATTAATTTCTAAACCCATAGCAGGTACTAGTTAATATAGTAATGTTTTTTTTTAATACAACAACAACTATTTGGCACACTTTGTGAACGTGATAAGCTATTTTTTATCTTCCATAAACAAATTGGAACTGAACGTGTGGATTATTTTTTACATATTTTTGTATGTCATACAAAAAATTATAAAATAGGATTGGGGGGGGGGAATAAATGTAACTTAACCTTTGTTTCAAGACATTTTCTCACCTGCAAACAAATAAAGTTAAGCAAATTTTCTTCCAGTTTTTTGTTGTTGCAAAACTCTTAAATGTGAAGTTGGTAAAAACAAGGTGTTCAGATGTTATAGAATGTTGTAGTTTGCAATACCAAAGACAGTAATATGCCTTATAGATTCTTTGTTTTTTTTATCTCCACCACCAGTGGTGGATAGAAGTTATGTTTTCAGCCCTGATGTGTGTGTGTGTTTGTCAGCAAAATTTCTCAAAAACAGCTGAATGGATTTGGATGAAAGTTGATATACCTTAGGACTATGACCCAACTTAGAAGTGATTAGTAATTTTTGGAGGGTCGATGTCACAGCAAGGTCACTAAAATAAAAAAAGTCCCTATATGTTAACATGAGGACCTATTTTTCACACAACTTTTTTTCTACAACTCAGTCAAAAATCTGATTTTGATGAAACTTGGAATACTTAGGTAGAATATTATTCCTCATTGTCATGCCAAAATGGTCTTGTATCCACTGAAAATGACAGGCATGTGGACACATTTTTGTATTTTTTAAGAGCTGAATATAATCAACACTGCATGGCGAAGGTATATGCTGTACTGAGTGCCACTTTAGACTGTTTGTTTTTAATACTGTTTTTTAAGATTAAACGTTGTAAGAACTAGGGATAGTAAATAATGTAGCTGCGACTATACAAAACATGCTCATAATTATTAAAGTAAGATCAGTAATTATCACCAGGAGATTAAAAAGATACAAATATATCTTTCAGAAGCTTCAAAAAAAGTAGAAGAGAAAAAATTCAAAACCGTTGAAGAGTGGTTAAGCCATCTTAGACTGTCCGATTATGAGAACCTTTTCTTGATCAATGGATTTGATGACATTGAATTTTTGGTAAGTTTGAAAACTAAATTTGTTTTTGCAGTAACAGTATGAAATGTACTACTTTCTTTAGTCATTTGTAATCTAGATTATTTTGAGTTACAGTTTGCCCCACCCCCAGAGAAAATTCCGTGGGCACCCATGCTCTACATATGTCTATCTTATTTAATCTAAGAACTCATGAGTGAAAGCAAAGGAGATTAAAATATATGTATATACCACATCCAGAGCCAACTAAGCCTTTTATCCAATAACGGGACTCATCAGGCACATGTTATGCTATGTGGATGATTCATTGACACTGTGTCATTATTTTTGTCAAATACTTGAAACTTACTTTTTAGAAAGTAACACCTCTAAACATTACAATGTACTACATGCTGTTCTTGATTTGAATGAACATTTTAAAGCCGTATTAAAAATTCACACAAGTTTTTTTATGGTGCGTCAACCCAGGGGTCATAATTTATGGATTAGAACCATGTTGAAAAATAACAGAATTTTTGGATTACAATGATATTTATATACCTGAATTCAGTTCTGTCACACAAGATGCACTGGTTTCTTGATCATCATGTTGTCTGAAGCATGAGGCTTTTGGTGTGTAGTTACACTGATCAAGAAACACGCACACACACACTGGTGATAGTTATTTTGCAGTCATATAAGTGTTAAGTGTAGATAACTTTGTAGCAAAGTTTCTGGTGTATTTTTCAATATTAATCTCAGGAAATTAACGTTTTTAAAACGTGTGCATTTTTCAAAATGATTTTTATGTGCTTATGGTAGGTTATGGCATTATATTGCATTTGTAAAAATGATTGACAGTTTTTATTTCAAGAAAACAATCTTAATTGATCTTCATCTGATAACCTGATGGTTATAAGTACTTCAGTTTGATAATTGTAAACCTCCAAAAATGTCAGTCAATAATATTTTTACATATTTAAAATAGGAAGCAATAATAATAATTAATTATAATTGTATGGATTATAATTAATAGAGTGAAGTTTGGGATACTTATTTAAAGAAGTTTTTAATGTTTGAACATTATATCTTCTGTACTTTTATTTCTTTTTTATATTGGTTTCACTTCATAGAATTTTAATGTTCTTTTGTTTCTTTTAAATTATAAAAAAAACATTGAACAGCCCTATGGGTTGAAACATTAGAGTCCCATCTGCTTCATGAAACCCCCCATCACAAAACTTCTTGTGAAATGAATCCAGATTGTTTTTACAGTAGGATGTTGATTTTCCTGAAATGTTAAATAACCAAACAGTTCTAACATTGCATGATATTTTAGCGGTACAAAGCATTTCACTAAGAATACACTACACTTTCAAGCTATATTTGAGCACGTGTACCTTATGTTCTTTGCAAATACAATGATTAAAAATGTTCAAATTAATGTTATATGTAAAACTTTTTGTTTACTTAGGTGTTTAATAACAACTATGATAAATATTAATACATTAAGTTACAACTTTGTGTGCATTGTTTATTTTTATTTCTTATAAGCTTCAACCCTATCTGTATTGTTTATTTTGGTTTTTCTCTCAGTTATAAGCTGTAACTTTTGATATTACTTTTTATTATAGTGATTTGTTAACCTCTCGGTTATAAGCTGTAACTTTTGATATTCGTTGTTGATATTACTTTTTATTATAGTGATTTGTTAATCTTTCGGTTATAAGCTGTAACTTTTGATATTCGTTGTTGATATTACTTTGTATTATAGTGATTTGTTAACCTCTCGGTTATAAGCTGTAACTTTTGATATTCGTTGTTGATATTACTTTTTATTACAGTGATTTGTTAACCTCTCGGTTATAAGCTGTAACTTTTGATATTCGTTGTTATATTACTTTTTATTATAGTAATTTGTTAACCTCTCGGTTATAAGCTGTAACTTTTGATATTACTTTTTATCATAGTGATCTGTTAACCTCTCGGTTATAAGCTGTAACTTTTGATATTCGTTGTTGATATTACTTTTTATTATAGTGATTTGTTAACCTCTCGGTTATAAGCTGTAACTTTTGATATTCATTGTTGATATAATTTTTTATTATAGTGATTTTCTAACTTCCATGGAACTGTTTGATTTTACGTACAGTTCAGTTTCACATACTTGCATAAAATCGATGTTTTACAGTTTAAAAATAACTCAAAATTATGTAAAACATTTAAAATTAATTAAGAAAAATATCACTATTTTTAACTAAGGTCATTGAGAAGAAAAGCTATAAATGTAAGTCAGATCTTTCTTATCTTTTTAATTTGACATTTTGTTAAGACAGTGAAGTTAGATGTTTTACCTAACAGTAATCTGTCCTAACAGAATTGTTCAGTTTTTCCATGTTCCCAGATATTAATGTGTTCATAGTTAATGAATAAGTCTAATTATTTAGTATCTAACATACTAATTTACTTCCTTGACTTTCAAAATGAAATAGAGTAGTAACCATGTTAAAAAATACTGCAGATCTTTACTTCCTTGACTTTCAAAATAGTAGTAACCATGTTAAAAATACTGTAGATCTTTACTTCCTTAACTTTCAAAATGAAATAGAGTAGTAACCATGTTAAAAATACTGTAGATCTTTACTTCCTTAACTTTCAAGATAAAATAGAGTAGTAACCATGTTAAAAATAGTGCAGATCTTTACTTCCTTGACTTTCAAGATAAAATAGAGTAGTAACCATGTTAAAAATAGTGCAGATCTTTACTTCCTTGACTTTCAAAATGAAATAGAGTAGTAACCATGTTAAAAATACTGTAGATCTTTACTTCCTTAACTTTCAAGATGAAATAGAGTAGTAACCATGTTAAAAATACTGCAGATCTTTACTTCCTTGACTTTCAAAATGAAATAGAGTAGTAACCATGTTAAAAAATACTGCAGATCTTTACTTCCTTGACTTTCAAAATGAAATAGAGTAGTAACCATGTTAAAAAATACTGCAGATCTTTACTTCCTTGACTTTCAAAATGA
>NW_013669513.1:60865-70012 GCF_000517525.1 Limulus polyphemus | reverse complement strand
TGGCATTATGGAATTCACAAATAATGTATACAACTTTAAAATTCACAAGAAAACTACACTGGACTACCTTTTGGAAAATACTCATCAAATAATGTATACAACTTTAAAATTCACAAGAAAACTACACTGGACTACCTTTTGGAAAATACTCATCAAATAATGTATACAACTTTAAAATTCACAAGAAAACTACACTGGACTACCTTTTGGAAAATACTCATCAAATAATGTATACAACTTTAAAATTCATAAGAAAACTTTTCCCTGACTGGTGATGCTAAAATCAGATAAGTTTAAATCAGTATATTTCTAAGTTGTCTTGACAGTTAACTCTTGAAAATATAATGAACAACAATATTATTACCTACATTGTTATCAAATATGATGTTAACTAATAAATAAACATTTAAATGTTAAAAGTCAAAGGGTCAATATAGAAAAAAACTGTTCATTAACTGTAAGTTAATATTAATGAATAGATAAGTATGTTAATTCCTGCATACCATAATTTTACATGAACCCTGTATTCTTTACTTGAAATCCATAAACACTTTTCACTCGGATGTTTCTAGTAATACTATGTGATAATAGTCAACCATTATGGTGTAACATTGTTCAAGTAGTATTGTCACACATAAAGCACATGCACTCTTTGGGAAAATTAACAGTAGCACAGTGAAGGGTTGTAACAAAGTTATTATTGTATGCTTTACCTAGTTATTTGACGTGTAAGTGTACATCAGTAGATGTTCAACATGTATTGAAACTTCAATTACAATTGGCCATTTACTGTAGCCAGTTAATTTCCCTAACTTACTATAACCAGTGAATCATCATGGATATTATAGCTGATATATCTTCTCAATAACATGAATAACTTCTGAGTGCAACTGGTAGAAGTTTGTAAATTACAATTTAAAACATACTGGGCAAATATTGTAACTCTGCCATTATGATCACAGACTATTCTTTAGGCAGAAGGATTATTAAAACACCGTATCCATGCTTTACTGCCACCCACTGTTAGAGAACCGTATGTTGAATAATGTTTTGATTGAAACGAGTACACAGACAGACATATGGATAGTCAAGTAAGTTTACTTCTATAGGGACATTTTATGTTAAAACTGAGCTTATGCCAAGTATTTGGTGACCTATTGAAGTGAACTGAACATTAAATGAATAATTAAAATCTGTTTTTCAGGGTGGAAACATTCTAGAAGATCAAGACCTTCAAGAAATTGGCATTTCGAATGAAGAGCATAGAGAGAGAATTTTGAACTTCAGTAAGAAGTTACAACCTATTCAACCAATAGGAAAAGATGAAGGAAAAATAAGAATGCCAGAATCCGTCAATCATTGGCTAAAATTACTGCATCTTGAGGAGTACCAAGACACTTTCCAAAAGAATGGTTTCACAAATATGGACCGAGTAATGAAGATATGGGAAGTGGAATTGAATACGGTAATACTTGTCTATATTATTAAAATGTTTTATCACACATTTAATCCTCGTAAAATGAAATCTTTGACTTAATGATAAAGATTAATATTAAGACTTGGATTACTTAGAGTAGCCTAAGTTTAAACAGTTGTTTAAATTGTTTACATATTTATGTAAGCTGTTTTCAGTTATATTTTTAGAACACATCTAGTATACCATAGTATAGTAGATACTATACTAGGATATACCTATGTTGGCATGCATCGTGACTTTTTTGGTGATAATTATTTGTTGCGTTATATTAGTAGCCTAAGTTTAAACAGTTGTTTAAATTGTTTATATATTTATGTAAGCTGTTTTCAGTTATATTCTTAGAACACATCTAGTATACCATAGTATAGTAGAGTGTATTATTTTATACTAGGATATATCTATGTTGGCATGCATCGTGACTTTTTTTTTGGTGATAATTATTTATTGCATTATATTACGAGTTGTGCAAGATCCTGAGTTTATATTTATAGTTTGTCTTGTGAAATGAAATTTTATTTGCTGCACTATTTTTATTATAATATGTTTGAAAGATGTTCGGTTATTATCTGTTAAATGTTGTTTCATTTCCATCTTGATGAACTGATTGGTATCTTAAGAGATGCTGAATGTAGAAGAATGGTAAGGTGGTTAGATTATTATCTAATGTTAGAGATGACCAGTGTAAATACTACATCTTGTATTATGTGGCTCTGTTTAAGCTGGCAAAAAAAAAACATCTTTTTCTTTTGTTATACTGGACCTCAATAGCAAACCTAAAAATGTTTACTGATATTAAAGCTATTAGAAACTGACTGGTTACCCCAACATTTGGAAAAATGTTATCCATTATCTGACAGGCTGTGTTTCATTTATCAGAAAGTAGTAATGTTTAGATTTCGAGATGAAAATTAACTGTTTTGTTTTGTAAATAGTAAGTACATAAGCAAGTTAGGTATTCATTCAAATTGTATTTGTTGATCAGCCAAATAAATCATGAAATAGTAATTATCTCTTATTGTGATTGTTTATACAACAGGTATTAGAAATAAAAAAACTTGGTCATCAGAAGAGAATATTAGCATCACTTGGAGAACGAACACCAGAGCAATATATGGGCAACTTAGAAGATTTTGACTTATCAAAATTGGTAAATATCAGTGTGTATTTTCATCAATATTAAGTTGTATTACAATTACAGTTTTTACCCTTAGATTAATGATTTATCTCTTTGAAAAGCTTACAAAATTATTTGAAATCGTTTATTTCTCCTCATAGATTTTTGGTAAAGTCAAAGATGTCCACGTAAGACAGAAACAAAATTTACAATAAGAGTACCTGTAGGTGAAAAAAAAAAAGACAAGTTTGAAGCTATATTAAATTTTGTAAAAATATTTAGTTTCAAAGCATGTTAAAACAGATAAAAAAATTAGAGTAGTAAACTGAAAAATCCATGTTCTTTCAACCTGTTTTGAACAAAAAGTGCATCAAGTGAGCTTTGTGAACGTAGTTTTAAGTTTTTAATTTCGTTTTCTTCACATTCGAGGACAATTTTTGTAAATTCTTATTAATTTCTAAAATAACAATCATTTTTTAATTTTAATTATTATGTTATTATAGACAGCATAAACTACCTAACAAGTGTATGCAGCATAATTTTTTGTACAGAGAAAAAAATTGAATGATTATCATAAAAATTGTTAAAGTATGGAACTGTAAATCTTTTGTAAGAAATAATCATCGATGTGGTATTTATGAATCCACATAATGTTTTAATTTCACACTTTGTGTTACTCCCCCATGGCATTGCATAGAAAATGCATATTTTTTTCTACATTCTTCCTGCTCTTCTGTTGAAACTAGTTATAAGTTAAATCCTTATGAAAAAAGTACCTTTATTTTTCTGTATACAAGAAAATTAGTTTCTGCTAGAATCAAATGCTACATTTTGCTTCATTCTTTAAGTTATTTTGCTATAATTGCATTTGTATTTACGTTCTGAATGTTTGTTAGGGTTACATGACGCTCGTTTCTTTTTTTATCAGTAGGTACATCTATATGATTCGTTTTAAAATAACATGCAAGGCGGTTTGTGTCTTAGGATGTTTGTTTTTTGGAACAAATGACAAAATGAAGCACTGTAAAGATGTTATAATAAAACAAAAAAGAACATTTTTATTTTTTGTGTATATTTTCGTGTAAAAGTATTTTTAGAAAAAAGGAGAAATATATTGCGTTCACCTCAAAAATAAAAATCTGTCTCTATTCTTTAGGTTTTTTACATGGTCATTTTTGCATAGCTGTATTATCAACCCTATCTGGGCAGCCAGGGTGATGTTAGGTCAACTCTGTTTGTGTTCTTTTCACATTTTAAATTCTTAACCTAATTGAATGGAATTTGGTACAAATTTTCTACATGAGTACCTAGTTTTCTGCTTGATAAAAGTAATTTAATTTGGTTTAGTACTTGTATAATATTTTAGGTTGTCAATTTTTGAAAATTTTGTCTTGAAATGCCATTAATACTTTCATCTTAAAGCTTCTTATTGCATACCTAAAATCATGTAAGTACATCCAATACTTATTTGTACAATAAAACTATTTCTACAGGATGACAGGGTCTAAGTAGATATAAATCTATACTCTCGGATGTACAAGTAATCCTAAACAAATCTGTAAGTGTGTTGTTTGCAAGCAATAACCACTGGAGCTGTGAAGAGATCAAAATATCTTTTAAATTTTTCTTTGAGAATGTCATTAAATAAATTAAATACTTAACAGTTAACAAATATAAAGTAAAAAAAAATTTTAAGAGTTGCAATTACTACTTCAACTTAAATTCTGAATATGGAAGTGTGCCCTCGACTCATGAAAACTGTACTATGTACGTTGTGAGGTTAAGGGTAATTTTTTTTTCTTGCCAAAACAGAAGTTTAATGGAAATGTTAATTTCAATTCTGTATGGTCTGAAAGACTTTAAGCAGTTTCTAGTTTTTGAAAGTTAAGTAAATGTATGCATATTTTAAAAGATCTCTAGTTTTAACATATCCTAGTTAGTCTATGACCACCTGAGGCATATTAAGGTTTCAGGCGAGATTGCATTGTACTACTTCATCCATGTCAGGTTTTAGAATCATCTTGCGTTTGTATAACTATTCGGGCAACATCAGGATTTTATGTAGGGTCATTGTGTTTGTATCAGTAATTTCAGGTTTTCATTTTAATTTTTCAGATAGTAGAAACAACTACTGAAGCTAATCCTATCTGTGCTAGCTATCCCTAATTTTGAATTGACAGAATGGAGGGAATGTAGACAGTCAACAGTACCCACCACCAACTATTGTCTAACCAAATAGTTGGATCTTATTGTCATCCTTATAATGCACCTACACTCCCACAGTGAGAAGTGCTATTTATTTCTTGTAAAAAGACACAAATAACAGACCCATAGATCGAAACCCGGCACAGTAACCACTGGACCATACGGTTAAGTACAACTTATTTGAGCAATTTGTATGTGATAATACAATGAAGTGTCATTGCACGGGTGAGCCCTGATGCCCTGTTCAATATGTTTAGCACTCATGTTTTGTTCATAGTGAATTATGGGCCATCAGTTGAGGTCATCAGGGACTTATTACAATTACAACCACTTTGTCTCTAGCTGTACTTGTAAACTTGAGTAACTTGAAGTATAAACTGAGCAAAGTTCAGACTATGAGGAGCCAAAGCAGCCATTGTTAGTCTGTTAACCAGATAATTCAAACTGTTAGTCACAAATAGCAGCAAATAAAATTGCATATGTAAGTTTTGTTTTGATTTTCTTGTATTTTTTTGAAAGGGTGCCATTGAAGCTTACTACAGGTTGATTCATGTTTGAAAAGACATATGTACAAATTATCAAAAAAAGTTATTATTACAGCAAGATTGCTAAACGGTGTAGAACAAAAGGATACAACATTTCAAACAAGAGAATATACAGTGTTTTCCAAGGAAGTGAAAAACTATCCCAGCAAAATGTTATGAACAGCAACAGGCTGTGAAGCCACATTTCAACCCAGTTCAAAGCAGTGCTTTAATTCACATAGTGAAGGCTAAGGTTAGGAAAGGGAACCCTCCAACCCAAAAAAGTCATTGAGATGAATTTAAACGTATTCTTTGGTACCATTAACAAAGATAATAGATAAGGACTTGAAGTTTACAGAGGCTCACAAACCATAAAATACACAAGCTTCCAGCCACACCTTGAAATCACTGGCTATTTTCATGAAAAAGATGGCTAAAGAAACCAGAATTAAAGCAGTAGCATAGGACAAATTTCTTAAATCCTCTGATGTTGCTCCAGTGGATTTTTTTTTCTGTCTTTAGTCACCTTAACTGTGGTTTTGGAAGCTGATATCTACATATGGTAGAGAGTTTGTGTAATGTTTGGCAGTGTCTTTATTTAAGGTTGGCTACATAATTTCTTGCAAAAGCTTACTGCAATGAAATTTGCAGTGTCAGGCAACAGTGCATAATAGTGGCAATCAGCTCGAGTATGTATAACAGTGAACGAAGTATTTCCAAAGGCTGCAAAGGTCTTAGAACGTTGTTCCTATCTGACTTAATTGTGTATGTGCATGCTTGCATACCCGTATAAAATCACCATACATAATATATTGCTTTATTAAAAACAGTTGTACCTGTATATGAAAGTTTGATACGACTCCACTTGTTACAAAACGAAGCTAATATTGCTCAAACACTTATACCCATAGGAAGTGACACGGTATTAAACCATGATGCGTCTCAAGTAGATAACCCTTCATATTGCTTTTGTTAATATCTAAAACTGTTTTATTTCTATGTTTCTCTCTTTTTTTTTGTATATTAGAATTCAAAGCTTAGTGAACTAGGTATCGAAGAAGCACCTTCTACCGAAGTTTGCAAAGAAGATGCGGGACTGTTTAAAGACTACACTAATGTTACATCTACAAGAAGAGAAAATAAAGGCTCACAGTCATTAACACAAACATTAAGTGGGGATAAAGGAGAACTGAGAATTAGGCCACCTACACAGTTAATGAGTGAACAAGAATATGTAGAGACATCTTCATCTCGTCAACAGATTAGTGGAGTACCTGCATGCTTAACAGCACAGTGGTGTCACCAACCTGATGCCCTAATTAAAGGACATTGCATCTATAAAGCACAGGTGAGAGTTGAGTATATTCAGTCATTAATGTATTATTCCAAACAATGTATATCCTTATATTAACCCTATGTGTAAAACAGGTTTGGTTGAATTCCACCCAAAATGTAATTAAAAATCTTTATTATCAATGTATACCAGTAAACGTGACATTGAAACATAGTTTATAATTCAGATTTTAATATCATATATATATAAGTTGATTTCTTAATTTCATAAAATATATTTAAAAAATTCTCCATCTTCACTTTTCTTTGTCACATGAAAATATCTATCTTTGATTTCTACATTTCATAATTATCTAACATCACAAATAGATTGCCGATGCTTCCAACCAATTAGAAACAGAAATAATATAAAATTTGAATCTTCTACCCTTTTGGTTTGCTGAGATATCAATAAATTTTTAAAACCCAATAATGAAGCCCTTCCCATTTTTTTCATGCCAGTTTTCAACATCAAACTACTTGTGTGATGGACATGCTTATAACCAATAGAAAGAGCATATTTTAATGTGCAGTTTGTTTGTATTGGGCAGTTAGAGACAATAGTTTACAAGAAAGTCTTGATGTGTGTTGAGTAATGTCATTGCTCCTAGCAGTAAAAGAATTATTTTAGCCTACTTATAGTTTAGTTAAAATGCCAGATGAATTATAATAGTTTTGGAACATTCTATTCTAGTGCCTAATAATTTTTTTGTGCTCTAAAATATATATTTGAAAGCTACATAAATTAGTTTAGACAATCAGTATGTATATATATATATAGATAAGAAAAAAAGTAGGGTTAATGAAACACAGGATTTGAGTGCCTAAAGTGCTAAATATCCTGTTTGTTTGTTTTTTTATGTATAATTTTTGTTTACTGTTATATATTATTATCAAAAGTATCTTTCCCCCCAGTGGCACAGGGGTGTCTGCATACTTACAACGCAATGCTAGAAACCAGAAACCGGGTATCCAAAACCTGTGGTGGGCAGAGCACAGATAACCTATTGTGTAACTCTGTGCTTAACTTCAAACAAACAAACAAAGTAACTTAATACAAAAACTTAGCTTAGGCAACAAAAAATAAAATCATTTTAAAATTTTATGAGCTTAGGAACCTGAGCTTGCAAGCTCAAACTATATGTAACTTGATCAGTTTGCTTACTTTTATCTAGGTGTGTGTGCCTGTATAGGGGGGAGGGCTAGATATGGGCTATCACTATTACTTATTGCTCTTCCTGGAGTAATAAATAGCCTCCCTTAGCACAGAATCTGGCAATAAAACAATAAGATTAAAAGAAAACAGATGCGAAAAAGTTAACAGTTGAAACTGTGGAGATAATTATATTGAAGATAGAATAAGAAAAAAAAGGATATTATCAATTTTGTTTCACATTTCTAAACTTCCCCGTATGTTGATGAATTTTCTACATTTGATTATAGAATAGAGAAAATAACAGATGACATATAATGTTTCATCGAAACAAACTTTTGATATTCATTTACGAGGCTCCAGAGGCTATGCAAATGAAATATGAGATGTGTAAGATGAACACCAAGTATTTTTTATTCTTAACATTAAAGGCTTTATAAACTCCCAGACAAGTCTTTTTTAGAAATACTTTAGTATAAAAATAAGATTTTTGTATATAATAGATTATTTTTACTAAAAGCTTGCCAAATTTTGTGAAGACATGCTCAGTAAATTCAGAGTTATAGTATGTATAGTTTCACACTTCCAATGTAAGTCAAACTGATCTATTTCATACTGAAAAAAGTTAGAAACATTGTGTGGGGCTTTCTTATTAAACCAATTTCACATCTAGTCAAACAATAGTAGTTTGCTATTATCTTTAGCTTCAAATTACTTAGATCGTTTTGGTTTCCTGTTACACGTAACTTTAAAATACAGGCATCAAGGAACCATTTGGCCATTCACAGCTGTCCTTTCACACCCTACTCTGGGAAAAATCAATTTTAATATATTCTTTATTTTTAATGAGATCATGGATTCCCCTCTTAAACTCTTGTTAAGTATTGGCCTTCACTACTACACCAACAACTAATTCCATAATTCACCCATCCTGTTAAAAAAACAAAACTCTACTAACTAGAGCTTAACTTTACAAAATCTTAAACTTGCAAAAATCTGGATCATCCAATGATTGGGGTCTTTGCACATATGAATGGTAGGTTTGTAATGTGTGCTACTTATAAGTATGAGTGTGGAAATGTCAGTTGTAGTTTCTAAAAGGCTTGAATTCTTACTTGAAATCTGAAAAGTGAATTTATATGATAGGTGATAAGTTTCAACATTGTGAATGAAAAGTTTTAGTTCTTTGTGTCCAGTGAAAAGATTTCTAATGTCATCAATATACCTGATAAAAATGGCAGAGAATTTATGAGTGCAATTACTGTAAGTAATTTTATCTAACTTAAAATTTTCTAAATCCATCTATTTCTGTAAATGAGTAATTCCATTTGTACTTATAATT
>NW_013669513.1:56363-59932 GCF_000517525.1 Limulus polyphemus | reverse complement strand
GTAGCTTTGCGCAAAATTCAAAACAAACAAACAAACGAATGTTCAAAACATTTCCATAAACTTCTTTGATATTCTTTGTGGCTACAGAGGCATTATTTCCCTTCTTGTATTCAAACAGCATTACATGGTGAATGTGTATCACTATAAGGGATTAGAGTATACTAAACTTTACACTTTATTTTGGCTACACTAACGTGACGTTTAAGAATTTCATTTAACTATTATACATGATGTACATTTTTTGGGGAGTGGTTAATGAAAGTGTTCCAAAACGTGACCTTAATTTCTTGACGACCTAATCTGTTAATGTTATCAAATAGGAGAACACGGCCTCAGATTAGAGATGTACCTTAAACTGTTCCAGTATTGTTTTAAGACCTCTGCTAAACACAAAGTTTGAAGTTGTTAGACTTAACAGAATGTAATTTTTTTTTTCAAAGATTAAGTATTATTGTCCATAATCACAACTAGTTAAAAGAAAATATGTTCAATAAGTAATTACAAATTTTCTACTACTAAAATTGTCTTATATTTGACATTGTGTTATTACCTTGTTATTTATTTCTTTACCATATTTTAGTATCCAAAGTTATCGTAATAAATATTTAACAAGTTCACTAACTTTAATAAAATTATGAATTTATTGACATTTTCTAAATCCATTTATTTCTGTAAATGAGTAATTCCATTTGTACATTATAATTGACAAAGTTATAAGATCATTCACTTATGAAAATTGTACATTAATTTGTCAGTAAAAGCAAAAGTTAGTAATTTAGCTGAACTTGTATGTTATAAAATCTTTACGGATATGAATATGTTTTTATTTTCTCCAAAATTACTTGGCTCTTTCTGATATCATTGTACAGTCTTAGCTGAAATTACAATTTTGTTTGTTTCTTAACCAAAAGTATTTAGGTTCAACACTGATAAAGGAACTGAAAGGTTTAGAATCAACACGGAAATCAATACAAAAACTTAAAGTTTCTACGAAACAGATAGAAAAGGTCCCCAATATACTTCTGTCCATCTCATACACTGGTGTAAAATTTATTGATGCAGAAACTGAGGTATGATACCTGTCATATATATATATATATATGTATATTGTGTGTTTGGCATTATTGAAGTTTTGCAGCGAGCATTGAATAAAATATCATAGGTACGTCAGTGTCAGGAATAACTGGTTTGGTGATTTATTCATAAAATTTTTGTCTGTAAAAATTGGAACATTTTGAAAAAATAATAGTAAATATACCTAACTCATCATACTCCACCGAAACAACCAAGAAAATAATCGTAATGTTTACATTACTTGTATTTTGGTTTACTTCTATTATTGTTTCTAAAAGTTCAAGTTTCATCGTCTGAGATTTTAGAAAGAAATTTTTATTTGACTTTACGTGTAAAGGAAATACAATGTAATTCTGTGCAGAAACTTAATATACAACTAAAAAAATAATTTATAAAAATAGCTTCAATTATTTGCATGTTTGGTAAACACATGTTGTCTCTTGTTGCTATTCCTATGCTCATGGTTTTGCAAATATTTTTAGATGTGGCATAGCAGCTCATAGAATGGCTCCGAGTTTTTCAAGTACAGACTTTTAGCTCGTAGCTCCATCATCTCTTGCCCGATTTGAGATCTAATTACAGTTTTGGACTCGCGAGGTCAAATTCTTTCGATTAATGTATTTGACCGCGCCCGAGGTCTCGTAGATTAATTTACTCTGATCCTGCCTAAAAGAATTTCTGATAGAGGTGAAATTGAATCAGATATATGCGTGCCCCAAAACTATAGCTAATAAAAAGGAAGAGAAGGTCTCGTAGATTAATTTACTCTAATTCTGCCTAAAAGAATTTCAGTTGCTGTGGCTATTGAGGATTCCCTCTTGTTCTATAGAATACATTGCATTGCTTGACTATTTATTTAACTCTGTAATCTTAGATATTCATTTCTTTTCTTTTTTTTATACCAGTGTTTAAAAATTATTAATTTCTGACAGTATTTATTACCTTCACTTATAACTTTTGTTCATCAAACACATTTTTGAAACCAATAATAAACTGCTTACTGTAATACTTATGATATAATGTATAATCTTGGATGAACGAAATACTAAATTACTTGCAGGAAACAGTGATTCCTTGATAAACTTCACATTATCCTAAGTGTTTATGTATTTTATGTTCAAATCAGGTAGAGTTACTTCTGAAGTACTGAAAGCATTTTTTTGTTGAATATAAACTCGTGCTGTCCCAACCATGCGACTAATGAATAAAGGACATTCAGAACTTGCACCTCTTATCCGTAATTCCCCATTCTACCATCTTCTACATGATCAGGGGATCATAATTAAGCTCTGCTTTCCCACCAAAATATACATTTGCTTGTTAACACTCATGTTGTTTACTTTGCCCCAACGTTCTTCTGATGTCGACTGTTTCTGCCACTGTTGGAATTATCTAACTTACACAATTTGTCAGTAATGTGTAGATGCTATGTCAGCTCTCATATTTCAACATATTTGTGCCAATGTTTAATCATATTTCTTGCAAGTATCACAGTCATGTAAATGCTTAAAAAAGTTGCCTATATGACCACCTTTTTCTGCTGTTTTTGATGAAGGTCAATTTTTTGTTCAGAATTAATCACCTTCAGATTCTGAAGAGCTGGATTTGTCAGCTACAGTGCTCGCCCTAATACTGATCTCATTTTTTTTCTATCATTTATGTTGAACGTATTTTCGTTACACCTGAGGGTGCTTGTGACACGTGAGGTTACTTCTGTGCTTAATTTTTAGTTCTCCTCGCCTTCCTGATATTTGTGGTAGCAGATTTTTTTTTTTTTCAAATTGGCTCTGTATTCCAACAATTAATATTTCCCTTCTTTTCTTTTCTTTAGTAAGTTTTGACCCTTACTTTTGTTCTTGATGGGGGAGTATTTCATGTGACTTTTTTTTTTTGACCGACTATCAGTTCTCTGCCATACACATTATGATTTTTATTGTTCTGATACATTCTTTTCTTTGCATCATTATTAGTTAATGTAATTCTCTTGATATTTTAATCGGGAACACGTATCTTTTTAAACATATTTCTTTATTGCTGGTCTCTCATTGTTGTTGTTGGTTTTTGTTTTTTTTGTATCAAGTGGCTCTGATGTTGCTTTGACACTTTTGTCCATCTCACTGCATTGCAAAGTGGTGATCTTTTAATTAGCTGACTGCTATGTATGTATATTTAAAAAACTAACCTGCTTCCTCTTCATCCTTTTAGTCATTTCACTTTAACTTGTTTTTTGTTCAGGACAAACTGTCCTGCAGGAATTAATTAAGATTTTTAGAATCTTGTTTTGGTCCTTCTCATAATTTTAACAAGGACTATTGTGATGTAAGTACTGGGTCTTTTACTCATTCCCCCCTGAAGGCTGCCTGAAGAGGTTACCCATTTTAACCAGTTGCACCACTATACATTAGTGTGTTGTCTGCCAGTCAGTCAGTAGATGCTAAAATGGACATCACTTAAGGGGGTGCTTAACGTTGCAATTTGTACTGTTGTGAAGTCAT
>NW_013669513.1:50337-55665 GCF_000517525.1 Limulus polyphemus | reverse complement strand
TATTTACTCTTGAAACAGGAACACTTTTGGGGACCTAGTACTTTCATTGTGGTCTAATGCAATGTAAACAAAGTGGGACCTTATGACTCTCAAAGAACTCTGTTCCAGATGACTTTTTCATATGGATTTTTTGGAAGGTCATCTCAGATTTTACTTCACCTGTTGGCCATTTGCTTTGTAATCCTTGGGTTCAACAGTTTATTCATTTTCATTTTTCCCTTCATCTTCCAAATGCAGTTTCAAACGTTTTTCACAATAAAAGGATGTTGATTTTATACTTCATTTACCTCAAGATTTTTACTCTCATCTTATTGTGGTGCCATAGAAGATTGTAGATTATTCTTCAATTCTTCTCATTACATTTGTTATCCAGACATTCCTCATTTCTAGGTGGAACCTATGAACCTAATATGAAAGTTCCGTCATTAAGGTTTTTGGATGACAAATGCAGATTTCAGGCAATGCTTATTTACAAGTCCTGTTTTGCCCATCCTATTTTTCACACAGTGAAGTGATTTATCAGTTCATGACCACCACCCCCCTCGTATAACATTTAACTAGTCTTCTTATGCACAGTATCGATTGTCATCATTATATGGATGGTCAGAGAATTTTTGTTTCCTGGTTACCTTACATTTAATTGATTGTTCAATTTGTTTCTTTTCGTAATGAATTGTTCACGAGTCTAAGTCTCAACTTGTGCCAACTCAACATCTCATCAACTCATTATTTTTATTTTTCAATTACACTAAGGAAATATGCAAATAACAATGAAGTAATGCGACAAGAGGAAAGTATAAAATAGTCTTGTAAGTTACTCCCGAGGATGACGTAGATCACGTCGAAACATGTACGTGTAGAGTGATATTTCTATTTTAAAGTGGAAGTCGCACGGCTTCAATAAAGTTTTTATTCTGTAAATACAAAACGTTGTTTTTAATTATTTATTATAACTAAAAAAAATATATCATCAACTCTTCATCCACCCCTTTGACTTTTAACAATCCCTTGAGTTTTGAGTGCACATATTTCTCCTTCTGCTAATACATCCACATTGATGACTTCTCTTCATATAACAATTCCCTTGGTCTGTGCTTACTTCAGGTACTGTCAATGAGATCTTGCTTCTTCATGGAGTGTATTCTTACACCTTTCATCTATTGGAAGTTCTCCTACAACTCTTGTTTGCATGACTCGTATAACTCGTTCATGAGTTCCTCTTTGTTGATTTGCTTACTTCAGGTACTGTCAATGAGATCTTGCTTCTTCATGGAGTGTATCCTTACACCTTTCATCTATTGGAATTTTTCCTAAAACTCTTGTTTACATGAAAGTATAACTCGTTCATGAGTTCCTCTTTGTTGATTTGCTTACTTCAGGTACTGTCAATGAGATCTTGCTTCTTCATGGAGTGTATCCTTACACCTTTCATCTATTGGAATTTTTCCTAAAACTCTTGTTTACATGCAAGTGTAACTCATTCATGATTTCCTCTAGATCTGAATCTTTTCACCAGTGCTACTCTCCAGAGTTAAGGTGATATATTGAAGGAGACTGCTATCTTTGGGGTCAGTAGTCTTCTTGGATATTCCATTTTTACATCATTATTTGAACATTTGGGCTGCTCAACATGAATTTGAGGAGTTTCTGTCCTTGCTACACAACTGCTGTGTTTCAGTACTCACAGACATCTCAACAGTGGTGATGTATCAACAGGCAAGGTGGGAATCAATTTTACATGCCTTTGTTTGCTGTGATTTCTGTATTTCTTGGCTATCTTCATATTATGTCTTTTCTGCGCTGATATGTTGTTGGTTGGGGTGTATGGTTCAGTCATCCTATACTTGATGTATTCATGCCATAACTGTATCATCTTCTGATGTTTTCCAAATTTTGGAGTCCAGCTTCACTAATATTGGATGTATTAAACCAACCTGGGAAGAATTGTTTCTCTATTCCTACCCCTAATCTTTAATTTCTTTCTTGGGTATTGGTCAAAATCATTTAATCCCACTTCCAGTTTTTCTTATTGCTCCAAGCTGGTCTGATTCAACGCAGTTTCCACTCCTCTCACGTATCTCGGAGAGATCCTACTCCATTATGTTTTGGTACATCTTCCACAATGTATTTGTCATCCAGAGCTTCATGGCTGGCTGTCATGTGAGCCTTTGTTAATGAAGCTAGTTTCTCTTCTTGATGTACTTCTTTCGTGACTGGGGCTTGTTTGCAACTATGGCAGACTACTGAATTGAACTTTTGACCATTTTAAGTTGTAACAGAAGCCACATGCTCCATCAGCCCCATTTTTTTTCTAGGTCCTTTTTTTGCTTTGTATTATGTCCCTCTTGAATATCTAAACACTGTCCTTAGTAGGATTTATGTCTGGCTTTAAATTTGCCTGACTTCTTCTTTTGAGGCCTTCACTTTTTGTTCACTCTACTGTCTTCCCTGAATAATTTTATATTATTGCTCATTTTATGGTGGAGATATCTATTTTTTTTTTTTTGCCACTGATGTTTCTCATACTCTTTTTTTTTTTTTTTTTTCTGGAAAGGCTCTGTTAGAGCCTTCCTACCTGAAACTTGTAGTTTTATATTTTTGGATTCCATGTTAATCGGTTTCCACCTCCTTTACAATGTGGGTATTGTGGCCTACAATATTTCAGAGGTAAGTGGCAGTAAATTCAATTTCAAACAGGTGTTTACTTCTGCAATACCTTCCCACCTGCCATCCCACAACTAACATTTCATCACGACTTTCTATAAAATCTAAATTTTTGTCAGGAAAGCAGAGCTTATTTAAAGATACCTTGACATTTTCAGTAATAAGTCACATGGAAGGTGGGAGAGTGGAGAATTATGGGTGAGTGATGCATACTCTGCAGTGTATAAAGGATGTTTGGAAATGTTTGTTCACACATTTGGTTGAGATCATGAATTCATACTCAACAAGGAAAGACTTTTATGATCTTAGCAGACCTGTTTGATATTCATTTTGATGGTAGAAATGCAGAATTTTACACCTCGGCTTCACTTCTTATAATTAATTCTCTGTTGTGACAAATCTTTTCACATACAATAGAACTCAACATGATGATGAAATAAATTGTTTTTACCTTGATAGATAGCTACATGTACTTTTTTTATTAGTAGTTACACAGTTTAGTGAAGGAAATATTTATTTATGTAAGTAGTTTTGTATTGCTTTGTCTCTGAAAATAAAAAAAATATGTAAACTTCACATTCTTAATACTTACATACAGAAAGTGAATAACTTGGATGTTGAAATTTGAGTAATTATATATATATAGAAGGTTAAATTAGGTTATTGACTGAACAGCCATCATAGTTTTAGCAAATACTGTAATAACCGTACTGATTTTTTTCGCATATTTTACCGAGATGTTATCTACCATTTTTTCTATGGAAATTTCTAATTCATTAAAACTTATTTTGCCAAGGAAGAGCGTAAATACTCGTTATGTTTTGTGTGAACTTTGACCTAGAGATTATTGATGATCTTCAGTGAATTTTGGTAGCAATTAAATAATAATAATTGATCTATATTTAATTGTTTTTTAGTTTTGTGGATACTCGTTTGTTGCACATTTTATGGAAGTGTTTTTAGAAGTTTGTTGGTTTTTATTATTCAGCATAAGGTGTGTGAACATGAAATCCGAAACATTCATTGTGCGTGTCAGGATGCTGAAGATCTCAACCATTTTGCATACATTACCAAAGAACACCAGACAAATTACCATTATTGTCATGTATTCTGTGCTGAGAGCATCGTAAGTTTTCAGACTAACTTCTTTTCAAGTATAAACTTTATTGTGTGCAAAACATATGTAACAATCTAATAGCTTTTCAGATTAAAGGAGAGTAAACTAAGAATAAGGTTACATAGGGACATGACAACTAAATTTATTTTATCCAGACTTTTTCCAATGGGTTAAATTTTTTTTTTAAAGTCTGGAAGAAAAAATGACCTAAAAAATTAAATATTCATGTTTTTTTTTGTTGTTTTTTTTCCAAAGCATTTTGTAGTATTCGATTTCATTCAATTTCTAGACCTTGAACTCTTTATGGGTCAGTGTAAACGATTTTTGTATATTTTGTGTTGATGTCATTTTATCTTTTACACCCCTCGCCACTTTACATGTGATTAATCATTTTTGTAGTACTTATATTTTATTATGTAATGTGTCACTAACAGAATATGGTTACAAGTAATATGTTATGAAATTTGTGTTAGTTTGCAGAAAATACAGAACAATATGACATGGTTAAATTAAATATGGATTGTGAAAGAACCATTATTTATTTATATAACCCTGAAGAACTAACAAAAAACATCATGAATTATGGAACCAAGCAATTGTACGAACCTTACTGACAAATATCGTTAACACTAATAAGTGGTACCTCATAAATCTGTTATAAACTTAAGTTTCATTGGTGTTAAAAGCAGGATAATTTTGTTTAAAAAAAGGATATTAAACATACCAGTTAAGTTGATGCTCTGGACAAAAAAAAACTATATTAATATTAGGTCTAATAATCTCAAAGTCACTAAAATTAGGCTTATCTTCTCATCACTAAGCTGGTGTTTATTCCATTAGAAATATTGGTTTTTCCAAGTATCATGCTCAATTCCATAGGTTTTCTAAGTACAACATATGAGGTTTACATATCTAAACCAGACTCTTAGTGAATTAGAAAGTCTCGTATACATATTTAGTACTTTTCAAAAATAAATTATTTTAGTTACAAAAGTTTGAGTGTTGTTGCATGTAAAGTTTTATATGATTCTGTGTTGAGTTATTAACTTTTCTAGAACACTAAAATAACTTCAATGTAATTGTAAACTTTAGTTGACAATTAATTGTCTTTTAAAATTATTTTTAGAGTAGTCTAACGTGGTTTTTTTTTCTGCTGATTTCAAAAGGAGAAGTAAAGATTGTAATAAACAACTTAACTAATAAACATAGATGGTAATAAACAACTTAAACTGATAAACATAGATGGTAATAAACAACTTAAACTAATAAACATAGATGGTAATAAACAACTTAAACTAATAAACATAGATGGTAATAAACAACTTAAACTAATAAACATAGATGGTAATAAACAACTTAAACTGATAAACATAGATGGTAATAAACAACTTAAACTAATAAACATAGATGGTAATAAACAATTTAAACTGATAAACCTACTTATAATAAAATTATTAGTACTTTTATGTAGGATCCTTTTTGATTAAAGAAAGATTTAATTTTAGATAGATTTTGATTTCTTAGTGTTTTATTTATAATCCAAGTTT
>NW_013669513.1:44643-49337 GCF_000517525.1 Limulus polyphemus | reverse complement strand
CTGATAAACATAGATGATAATAAACAACTTAAACTGATAAACATAGATGGTAATAAACAATTTAAACTGATAAACATAGATGGTAATAAACAACTTAAACTGATAAACATAGATGGTAATAAACAACTTAAACTAATAAACATAGATGGTAATAAACAACTTAAACTAATAGACATAGATGGTAATAAACAACTTAAACTAATAGACATAGATGGTAATAAACAACTTAACTAATAAACATAGATGGTAATAAACAACTTAAACTAATAAACCTACTTATAATAAAATTATTAGTACTTTTATGTAGGATCCTTTTTGATTAAAGAAAGATTTAATTTTAGATAGAATGATTGTTCTTGATTTCTTAGTGTTTTATTTATAATCCAAGTTTACTTTTTTAAATCTAAATGGCATTCTGTGTTATTTGCAAAGGTTTATTGTCAGCTAATAGGTAATCAAAAATAAAGTATTCTACATCAGAAAATTGCATTGCTACTCATTGTAACTCATGCTATGAAGGTACCTTCTGATCAAATTGTGGCACACCTTCAATACTAACTTCCATTTGTTTTGGTCATTTTCCACACTTCTAGCAACTGCATGAAGAGTTCTTCATGTGGGTTTAGGGTACACCTGGTTCTGTCCTGCAACACTAACAGAGATTTGACATGGGCCATCTTACACATTTTTCCTAACAGCATGAAATTACTGTTAGTGTTGCAAGACAGAACCAAGTGTTCCCTAAACCAACAGGAAGGACTCTCATATGGGTCTTTTTCCACACTTCCTATAACAGCATGAAGAGTCCTTCCTGTTGGTTTTTAGTGCCCAGGCTATGCAGAAATTGTTGGTTTCTGAAGTGGCTGGTACTGCACTGTTTCCATATTTTATTTAGATAGCAATATTGCAGATAACCTGACAACTTTTATTTGAGTGACCACATTTCATTTGTAGCATATTTTATCACCGAGATATACATGTGTGATCGATTGGAGGGGGGGGGGGGTTCTCTTTATTGGTAGGCAGTGTGCTTCTACAATAAGGCAGTTTCTTGTGCTTGTTTAATCCTGATGCAATCACTTTAAAATCCGTATTCTGTCTTCCTCATTTTAAGATTTACTGTTGATACATGTACAATATCCTCTTTTTTTTTTGGACATTTCCTGACAATGATTTTTGTTTTAAAGATAATTTTAAGATTGATATTTTAGGACTTGTAAAAATGGTTATAGTTTTACTGTTTGTTAATTACACTTTGATATTTTTAAAATAATATTTGAAAAAAAACATTTATTCCTAGAAAACGAGATTACGATAAGACAGTTACATCTCTTGTGGTAGATATTGCTTTAATTTTTGTTAATATATTGTATAACATTTTATCATGTATTTTGTCTTTATTTTTTCTTACTCACTTTTACTTTTATGATATTTAAAAGCTCATTGTACGCTTCCTTTTTCTTTGTTTTTTTCAGGACCTTGCAACAGAAATAATACTAACCTTAGGACAAGCCTTTGAGGTTGCTTATCAAATAGCTTTACGAGACAAAGGTGCCAAGTCTTCTAAATCAACTCAAAAATTAAAACAATTTTTGAACAAATGTGATGACCGGAAGCTATCTGAGAAAGGAAACAGTGACACTCCTCCTGTTGTCAAAAGCCTAGTCCAACCAGATGCTAGTGTCAGTGAAGAAGAAGAACTGAAAATTTCTAAGCAGATCTCATGACAAAACTGTCCCTAATTCTTCCTGTATGATGATATGTATATGTCTGAAAAAGTTCGTGTTAATTATGTGTACTGTCTGTGGATTCAACCTTGCTAGTTGCCCTAAATATTGTTTTCTTTCAGCTTTACCTCTACATAAGATTATTTTACAGGTTGTAACAATGTTGATGAAACTGAGTTGAGTGGACGGCAACCACCTGTTGTAGAAATACTTGTGTTTTTACAACAGGCAGTTGCTGTCCATTCATCTAACTATCATCGTGAATACTCTGTCTAAACAATCTATCAAAGAATAGCAACTGTTTTACTGTTAAGCTAAATTTCAAGTTTATGCATTTAATGTGCAGTAGGTGTGAATTTTATTTCTGGGTGTCTACAGCTTAGTTTCCCCGTTTATTGAAGGTTCCCGAAGAAGGCAATTTTTCTTCTAAATTGGTGGTATCAAATTTTAACTTCTAATTTTAAGTAATTATCCATATAGGAAATGAGTGAATATATTACTTTCTGTGGGGTTTAGCTTCTGTAATTTTAGAGCACAAACCTGTATACATAGTTGATAAAAAAATATCCACATTTCAAGAGTTGTTTCAATATGTAAAACTAACATGATAATGTTTTGAAAACTTTATAAAGACAGTTACTACTCAACATGAAAGATATATTATCATTTAGTAGAAAAGTTCAAATTATGTAATCCATTGAAACGTTATTGAATTAAATAGGTACTTATAATTACTGGTTCTTAACTCTTAAGTAGGTTGTACAACCAGGGAAGAATGGGCAATAGAGTGCAGTTGAATTATTCATATAATTCAGATCTGAGCATCCATATCATTTGATAATTAAGATTTGCATCACGTAAACCCATTGGAGATTCAATCCTCTTCTGGTGCTAATCTTTTTTTATTCATTTGATAATTAAGATTTGCATCATGTAAACCCATTGGAGATTCAATCCTCTTCTGATGCTAATCTTTTTTATTCATTTGATAATTAAGAGTTGCATCATGTAAACCCATTGAAGATTCAATCCTCTTCTGGTGCTAATCTTTTTTATTCATTTGATAATTAAGAGTTGCATCATGTAAACCCATTGAAGATGTAATCCTCTTCTGGTGCTTATCTTCTTTATTATTATTTTGACTTGGGTTTTTTTTTCTATTACTAATATCTGGTTGTTTTTTGGATAACACCCACTTATTTTAATTTTGTCAAATCCAATGTAGCCATTTTGTACCTTAACCCATTGACTGCTAATTCGCCATACTGGGTACGTCCACCTCTGGCAGTTGAATGTGAGTGTGCTGTATACGATGTGAAAACTCTGCATGCTTTTAAAGCAGCTGCAGTCAAAGTGTTAAAAAAAAATCTGTTCTCCCACACATATACTTTAATAAACTTAAAATTTCAGCCAATTTTTGATAAATATATCTGAATTTTCTGTTATAACCTTTATATAAAAATCTTGTTTAATTACAGTTTTATTTAAAGAATGCTCTTGTCAACTGTCCTGTGTGTACTTAATTATGTATAGAACCATATAAGACAGAATTCTGTGGTATAAACAGAGTATGGAAAACTGATGTTATCATCCTCACACGATAAAATCCCAGGATGCTGTATTCCTTAGTAGTTACCATGATAAATTCGTCATTAACTGCTTAAAATAGTAAAAAGCTAAACAAATTCTAGTTAGTTTTAAATACATAGTTCAGACTATTTTTTGTTAGTTCCTGATTTAATGGTATAAGTCATGTTTGATGCGTTTCAGAGTGAAATGTTTTATAAAAATTGTGACCTTATTTAAGTCTGAAGTGTAGAAAAAAAAACGGAGATGTTAGATTTTTGATAAGTGTTGTAGAGCTGAAAACAAGTTACGTAAAGTATGACTCACTGATGGTTATTTATTTTTGTTTATAAATTCATTATATTGTTGATTAGATAATAAAAGTATTTAAAGTGAAACATTTTTATCCCAGGTTCTTATGTTATTTTCTCAACAATGGGTTCTTCAGGTATTGGTATTTGTTCTGTTCTTTCAAAGCAAAATCATAATCACAGAGGCGTCGCTAGGCACTGGTAAATGTGACCCATGCACCGAATCCCCAGTTCGTGCCTTGAAAAATCAGAACAGAAAACTATGATTGATATCACACACAAAAAAAAACGAAACTTTCCGCGCCTATGGCCACGAATCTTTTATGCACCTAGTGACGCCTATGCATAAGAGTATTTAATCATAGAAAAATTGAATAAATTTCATAAAGAAAACGTTGGACGTGTATCAAGCATCAGTGTTAAGTTCTTTGACCAACTCAAAAATTTCAATCATTATTTTATCGCTTTTTTTTTTTTTTGCATACAAGCATTTTTCATCCAAAGAATGAGACAGTAGTGCATTTGACGAGTACAAAGTAGGCCTAACATAATTAAGATTATTTTGTAGTTTGTATTTTAATTCTAAAGAAAAAAATCGTCAAGTTCTCATCTCATAGCCTGTACGTAAATATAACAAAATATAGCTTGTAAATTAAGATTTTAATCGTAATTCTTCTAAGGTCAAAAATCGTAACTTTTAGTTTTGTTCTGTCTGAATTTAGGTTCTGTAAATACAGGTTAATTCGTGTAGTTCTGTGTAAAATAAATTTGTGTGTCCAAATGTAAAGGAAGGCAATTTTAAGTCGAATTTTTTAGTACATACTATTTTGATATTACGAAATGCATACGTTGTAATATACAGAAATTAAAAAGTTTATTTTTGTATCCTTTGCTTTACACGGCAGGATACGTGCAAGTGTTTGTAATTTTGTTGTTTTAGTAGTGTATTTTATACTTCGAAAAAGAATAAATTGAAAATTTCATTATTGAACTATGGTCTTGTGTTTTGTTGCTGTTATTATACAGTAGTTTCGGCCCGGTGGTTAGGGCGCTCGACTCGCAATCTGAGGGTCGCGGGTTCGAATCCCCG
>NW_013669513.1:41820-43643 GCF_000517525.1 Limulus polyphemus | reverse complement strand
GTTTCGTGGTTCGATACCCTTGAGGCGGACAGAGTTTGGTTTGTTTGGAAGTTTGTGCAAAACTACACGAAGATTATCTGTGCTAGCCGTCCCTCGTTTAGTACTGAAAGACTAAAGGGAAGGCAGCTAGTCATCATCACCCACCGCCAACTCTTGGCCTACTCTTTTATGAAGGAATAGTTGGATGGACCATCACATTATAACGTCCCCACGGCTGAAAGGGTGGGACGGGAATTCGAACCCGCAGATTGCGAGTCGAGTGCCATAACCACCGGGCCAAGGTGGACAGAACACGGATAATTTATCGAGTTACTTTGTGCTAGAACAACAACATAATTTGTAAATGTAGATTTACATAATGTTGTTTGTTTATTTCCTTCTTTTTATCTGATAACTTTATTAGGTGAACTGTGAAAAAATTGCTTCGAAAAAGAAATTCGTACAAACGATTTGTTCTAAAAAAATTTGAGATCTATTCGTGCTATTTAAAATAAAATAAAACCCTCAAGAGTTTATTTTCAGGGATTAATCTTTGGCTTCAAGTCGTAAATACGAATCGTACAGGATTTCGTAATTTAATATGCTAAATCCAAGTTTTATTTCATTGATATTAATTTCTTTTTAAATATATTCATATATATATATGTCTTTTGGTTTTAGTAATTTTTTAAGTTCTTTCTTTGAGAGCTTTTTTTTTTCTAGTTTGTATTGGGTGGTTAAGACTGAAGAGTCACTAACCAGTATGTTCCAGTGGTCAGCGATACATTTGCGGAATTACAACGCCAAACTTAACTTTGCACTAAAAATAACAAACACACTAACTAGATCACAAACCCAGTTTCTGCTCAACTGGAATTTTTATTTTACAAATAATTACTTTATAAAATCAGATTCTACTCGTGTTGTTTATTAAGTGCTCATTAAGACCAAGTTTAATTGATCTATCAAAGTGAGATAAACACAAACTGAATATATAAAGAATATTATTTTGGTATTGTGAAGTGTTAGTTAAATCTTGTAAGAACGCAAATCGTGGTGTTTATTTTAAATGTATTTTAACACCAAGAATTCTGATCTTTTACCTCCAGGTCTCAACACCTGATATACCTATCAACTACCACTTTACCTGCTTGCAATGGTCTATAATTTCTAACCTTTTGTGATAACCGTTATTATTGTAACGTACCGGTAACTGACTGGACAAGCACTGTCTTACGGCTTTCGTTTGTGAATACGTCTACAGGCTTACGACGCTGAAATTCTGGTTTCAATACCCGTGGTGGGCAGAGCACATTAGCCCCTTACGTAGCTATGGTCATCATATTATGGTCTCGTGACCAACATCTTTAGTCATTACTAACACAGATTTCATTGTAGAGGATTATTTGATGGTGTGTTTGTAGACTTCAGAAAAAAAAATACTTTTGTTGAATTCTTTGGTTTATCGACACGCCTTTGCTTAACTAATTTAGTGTATTTAACTAAAATAACTAGCCCCTTTCCCCGGTATCCCAGCGGTGAATCTGAGGGCTTATGAAGCTACAAATCGGTTTTTGATTCCCGCAGTGGGCAGAGAACAGAAAACCTATTGTACGGCTTTGTGCTTAAAAACAACCCAACAATAAATTACCTTAAGTATTAAGTTTGACGCTATATACTCCTTCAACCACTCATATCATAATAGGTAAAAATGTAAATATATATTGGCCTAAAAAAACCTTAAGAATTATTACAAAGATAAAAAAAAATACGTGTTTGTGTGTGTGTTTAATCCAAAGATGTTTGGCCAGGTGGTTAGGGCGCTCGACTCGCGGTTCGAATCC
>NW_013669513.1:39486-41799 GCF_000517525.1 Limulus polyphemus | reverse complement strand
TTAGGGGCACCGCTAGTCAGCTAATGTTACTTAACGTTGCGAGAACTCACATTCTTCCAGAATGATAACGTTATTAAACTAACAATAACCTCTGTAAAAAAAAAAAAAAATAGCCAGGTTTTTGCGCAACTTGAATCCTTACATTTTAATCTGTTTTGTTTCCTATTTCGATATTTTTTCAAACTGTAATAGAAGATGTGGTTAATGTATGTTATATACCAAGATAGTGATTCATCACCTGAACTGAATGGTTAATCATCCAATAAATGTTGGGGTTCATAACAAAAAATATTATTATTTTATACGTACTCATTTAATTCAATGATGAGTCCTGGTATGACGCGAAAGGTCTCGTCGGCACTGGTAGATGTAGTATGTTTGTTTATAATTGAGCACAAAGCTACACAATGGGCTATCTGTGCTGTGCCAACCACGGGTATCGAAACCCGGATTCTAGCATTGTAAGTCCGCGGACATACCGCTGTGCCACTGGGGGGTGTTAGATGTCGTATGTGTTGTATGTTTTAACATATTCTCCTCTATTTCACTCATGGGTTCTTAGAATTACTAATGTTATTTTCTCCCGTTTACAGTGAATTTCACTAAATAATAATAAAGTAAGAAATAAATAAACAGTGCTAAAATAAAATTTTGTGTTATCAATTATCACCTACAAATCTGATTTATAAATCACTTACATAAAAATTGATAATGATTACAATTCACACGCTTAATCTGATTCACACCTTAACAGTTGTTGTACATGAAAATTGCTGATATAAGAAGAGCCTGAACCTCTTATCATTTCATATCTCAGCCGACCTGATGAGTCCTGGTACTGGGCGAAAGGCCTTCTCGGCATTTGATAAAGTAGATGTAGTGTGGTTTGACATTTTTTTAACATATTTTCCCCTGCTTTTGCTCATGGGTTCATAGACATTTATATATTACTTTACAAATCCGAAAGTTCAAACATAAACAAATGAAACATCTATGATTTGGCAATACAGTAGTTGTAAAGCACATACCGCTTAATATTCGCATATATATATCATTTTCATAACTGGGTTAAGAAAGAAAAAAAAAAAGAGGAAATACGATATCATCAAATTATGGTCACGTGACCTAGTAATCTCAAATAGAGCTTATACCATGATCCTATTTTATGCTGTTGTTTCATACGATGTCCCACAACGCTTCCTAGTTAATGAACTCCGGCCATTTCTCTGCCTTGCCGCATCTATTTCTAATCAACTTTCCACCTGACTGAGAATTGCTGATAGCAAGAGCTCCACGTGGGCGCGCAGAAAGCGCTGAGACGCCAGAAACATAATTGGTTAATTATGATTTCAGAAAGCACTTGTCATGTGCAGGCAGAATTGTCGTTGAAACTTGAGTAATGTTGCTGGAGAGAACACACTTTATGAAAAATTATCTTAGCTCCCGATAGATGGCAGCGCTGTACTATCACTAATAAAACTCCTTTGCAATCTATGTAATCTGGACAGTAAGTAATTCTTAGCAGTGGTTTGTTGACAAACTTGGTTTCATTGTTTGAAAGAATGATTAGTTCAGAAATAAATGATGGATGACTACAGGTAGGAATTTTATCAAGTTTAAAGCTACGTCAAATGAAACGTCATGCAATAAAAGTTTAATAATATTGTGTTGTTTAAAATTGAATTAATTTTTGTTTGTAGTTAAGCACAAAATTCCACAACGGGTATTTGTTGTTGTTGTTTTTTTTACACAACAGAGGTTTCGAAATCTGGTTTTTAACACTATCAACCTTCAGAGTTATCATTGAACCACACGGGATAAAAATAAGTTAAAAACTGAAAAACTGTTACGTTTTTTTGAGTCAAAATGTAAAGTTAAATGAGAACTTATTGTAATGAATATACACTCATTTTATTACCAATATGACACATACAAATATACACTCATTTTATTACTAATATAACATATGTATATACACTCATTTTATTACCAATATGACACATACAAATATACAGTCATTTTATTACTAATATGACACATATATATATACACTCATTTTATTACTAATATAACATATGTATATACACTCATTTTATTACCAATATGACACATACAAATATACAGTCATTTTATTACCAATATGACATATATATATATATATATACACTCATTTTATTACTAATATGACATATATATATACACTCATTTTATTACCAATATGACATATATATATATATATATACTCATTTTATTACTAATATGACATATATATATACACTCATTTTATTACCAATATGACATATATATATATAT
>NW_013669513.1:32840-38845 GCF_000517525.1 Limulus polyphemus | reverse complement strand
TTATCAACGTGTCATAAATAAACAGTCATTTTGTTATTAATGTGTCATAAATAAACAGTCATTTTGTTATCAATATGTCATAAATAAACAGTCATTTTGTTATTAATGTGTCATAAATAAACAGTCATTTTGTTATTAATATGTCATAAATAAACAGTCATTTTGTTATTAATGTGTCATAAATGGATAGTCATTTTGTTATCAATATGTCATAAATAAACAGTCATTTTGATATTAATGTGTCATAAATGAATAGTCATTTTATTATCAATATGGCATAAATAAACAGTCATTTTGTTATTAGTGTGTCATAAATAAACAGTCATTTTGTTATCAATATGTCATAAATAAACAGTCATTTTGTTATTAATATGTCATAAGTAAACAGTCATTTTGTTATTAGTGTGTCATAAATAAACAGTCATTTTGTTATCAATATGTCATAAATAAACAGTCATTTTGTTATTAATGTGTCATAAATGAACAGTCATTTTGTTATCAATATGTCATAAATAAACAGTCATTCTGTTATTAATGTGTCATAAATGAACAGTCCATTTTGTTATTAATATGTCATAAATAAACAGTCATTTTGTTATTAATGTGTCATAAATGAACAGTCATTTTGTTATTAATACGTCATAAATGAACATGTAATTTTATTTATTCTTCTAACATTTCAATTCTTTAAAAATCACGGCTTCCCCCAATCACGTTTTTTCTCGTGACTTGTATATTTATGGAAGTTATTAAAACTCAGCCATTACCTCATGAGTTCACTGTCACGTATGACCTTTTCATGCGACTTATAATTACTTGTTTTTTAAACTTTCTGAGCAGATTTTTTTGTACTCTTGACATGAAATATTTCCGCAGTGTCGCTGAGTTAACACTTACCAACTTGTATAAAGCTTCCTGTTTTAACCATTAACATTATTTGAAATATTAATTGCTGTATGTGTGCACCTATTAAACACTTGCTTTGCTGGCATCATTTTCAAGAATGGTTTAAGACTCCTGAATTCAAACATAGATATCCCTAATTTAGAACTGATAACCAGAGCTATTCACCAGCAGCTACTGTCTACATTGCTACTCATAAGCCAATAGCGGTACTGACTGTCGTGCTTCTAACACTTTTACAGATAAAGATGCGGAACGTGCTCAGTGGCAGTATCGTAGCTCGAATCTTGAACTTTAACGTGCTAACTTCTAGGATTGACTGGATTCAGTTTAATTTAAGGTTGTTGTTTTTGAATGCTAGTGTAATAAAAACAAAAACATTTTGAATAGTATCTCTATTAACTTGCCAAGTGCATTTTAACAGATGGATTATCAATACATTTCTCATGTTAGAAGTGATTAAAGAATTATTTTAATATAGTACGTTTCTTTTCAAAATACCTTACACACTTTGTATTTGAAAATCTCTATTATTTATCTATTTTTATACGCCTGAAGCCAATTCTCAAACACATTGTTAAAAAAACTAAAATCGACAGGGGAGAAGACCTGATATATTGAGCATGCGTAACTGTGTTCTTATGTTAATATTGAAGATCCTGTTGTCAAAATCCTAGGCTTAATAATAAAGAAACGGGGGAGGACGGTATGTTTGTTTGTTGAATTTCGCAGAAAGCTACACGATGGATATCTACTGTGCCCCTAAGAGGCAATGAGAATTTAGGTCAGTGATAATTATTTGGTGTCTGGGGGTCTATTGTTGAAATTTAACTCTCATATCTGATGGCGTAACTTTACCGCACAAACCTTGTCGTCTAGTCATAGAATGGCAAATAATTAAAGCGTTTGTTGCATGGTACGCCGCTAGAGGGCGGGCGGAATACGTTTGTCGCCCTCTGGTGGCGTGTCATGCAACAAACGTCCAAACTACTGTGACATATGAGATTCAGTTTAAGAAAGAAAGAAAAAAGCATGCACGAAACTCAGCAGAAGAGGTCAAACTTGCAGATTAGAAAAAAAAAGCAAAAACTTTTTCTATATTAAAATATTGTATCGATGTTATTCTATATCAGGCCTAAAACACTTTTGTAGCTGTCTGAAATACAATGTCTTCTTGATATTATGATCCACATCTGCTTGAAAACCCAAAAAACAGAATTAGTGTTTTGGTTTCTTTATATTATATATATCGCAATTTTATTTAACAGATAAAAGGTTATGAAATATACTACATATTCAAGAAAGATTGCAAAAAAATGAACAACTTGCAAGTAGTAATGACGCGAAGTATTTCAAAATGCAGGAAGAGAAAAATTGATATATAGAATTATAGCCTTCTTTGAGCCTGATGAAATTCGACACCTTTCTAACCTATATAAAAGCCAGCATGTGTCACGTCACGCTTGATTTCTCGAAATATTATGAGTCATAAAACCCAAAATGCATTTATCCAGATAGAGGGGGGGCGTGAAACCTTATAAGTGTTGTGAGTGTTGGTATAATAAGCCTAAAGTAAAGATCACCTAGCCTAGAGCCAAGTGCATAAAATTTATTCTTAATTAAGGTATTTTCTATTATATCACCAACGTTTTCAATATAAAACAAACCTCTTTAATCAACGGAGACTCTAAATTAAGAAATCAACAAAAAAATTCCACTTTTGTTGTCTGTACATTTCATTTTATACTTTCGGTATATAGACTAACAACAATATTAGATTACACTTTTGCTGCTAAGCAACATGACATAAAAGCCATTGTTGGAACGTAGTGGTACCAAAACGCAGTGGCTTTTCTATATAGTAGAAGTTGTTAATCTAACTGATTTTTACCTATAATTATTCTACAAATATGCCACTAATTCATTTCATGAATGATCTTAATTTTGATTGGCTCACAAAGGAATCTACCGACGTTTGACTGCCTCGACTGCACTTTTCTGCCTCTTTCTTGGTCAAGCTTGATTTCGCAAAATTTATTTATTTCAGTCAGCTATGAAATGTGAGGTTAGGGTGTACTATGGGGGTGGGGTGGTAGCACTTGCCCCGTCATTTCTGACGGGCTATTCGCTAGTTAATTGTGTAAAATATACCTTACTGTAGCGTGTCGCCATCTGGTGGCTTGATCGAGACTCTGAATAATATTATATATGAATGACAAAGCTATAGTTATTTAATTTTCTTACTTATAAACAATGGCCATTTTTATAAATTTTTATATTGGATCTTTAACGAATAATAGAAATACAAAAATATTTATAAAGTCTGAATGCTTTGTTTGTTTATTATTAAGCGCATAGTTACACAATTTGAGCTTTGCTCACTGCGACTATCGAAACCTAACCTGGTTTTTAGCGTTTTAAGCTTTCAGACGTTACCGCTGAACCACGGGGGGGGTGAGGGGAGGGAAAGTGAGTTTGAAGGGGAATTATAAAAATCTCGTGAATACAATTACTCTTATCGTATCTCTACCAGTTATTTTAACTTTGTTTTGTGAAAATATTGGGTACTGGACTGTTTATTTGAAAATTCACAAAATAAATGGCGTTTCCAGCAATTTCATTGTATAATAAATCACCGAAACAAATCCTATCATACTGCTCGCTTTCTTGTCTGACGTGTGCCAGACACTTGTAGTTTACAAAGATTATTTGTTTTAGTGAGATGAGCAAAGAAGATGCTTAAAGCATAAATTGGTTCATTACTTACCATTAACTCAGATGATGATGATGATGATGGATCAGTAACAGCGGAATAAAAGTAACCAATTTAAATAAAACGAAAGTTTTATGGCTTTGGAGTATTTAAGGCCCTCTCAAATAATTAATGTAAGATAATTGTAATGATTTTACGTGTATGTTTGTTATTCATGTACCTGACCCAAGATATTTATTTGTTTGTTTGAATTTCCTACAAATTTACTAGAGGGCTCTCTCTATGTGCAAGCAAGACATCCTTAATTTTGAAGTGAAAGAGCATTCTTGGGCTACACCAATCGAACATTGGGATTTGAGCGTTACTCTTGTAACACACCCACGGCCTCAAACTGCGGAGTGTAAGATATTTTGCGCTAATGGAGCGCGAATTACATGTTCTGTTACATATCATAGTAACATGTGAACAACTATCTTATGTTCTGTTACATATCATAGTAACATGTGAACAACTATCTTGTGAACCGAGCTAGGTCCAGTGGTTAGCTATTCAAACCGTGGATTTGCGGTTCCTATCTTATGTTCTATTACATATCATAATAACATGTGAACAAGTATCTTACGTTCTATTACATATCATAATAACATGTGGACAAGTATCTTACGTTCTATTACAAATCATAGTAACATGTGAACAAGTATCTTATGTTCTGTTACATATCATAGTAACATGTGAACAAGTATCTTACATTCTGTTACATATCTTAGTAACATGTGAACAGGTATTTCTTATTCATATGTTACTATGATATGTAATAAAACGTAAGATACTTGTTCACATGTTACTATGATATGTAATAGAACGTAAGATACTTGTTCACATGTTATTCTGATATGTAACAGAACATAAGATACCTGTTCACATGTTACTATGATATGTAATAAAACGTAAGATACTTGTTCACATGTTACTATGATATGTAATAGAACGTAAGATACCTGTTCACATGTTATTCTGATATGTAATAGAACGTAAGATACTTGTTCACATGTTACTATGATATGTAATAGAGCGTAAGATACTTATTCACATGTTACTATGACATGTAACATGCAAAATATTGAATACATTATCCTAAAACGATTTTGAATGTGTCAACCACAATCAATATAAAGTCGTGACAGAACTACATTTTAACATTGTAAGTAGTGTGATGCTACCGAGAAATGATGAGCTTGAGAAAGAATACGTAACAGCCTTTTCAAACTCAAAATATTCATACAATCGTATAATAAATATACGTTCAGATCGAAGAATTAGATTTTTAAAAACGTGGATCTCCCTTGTAATTAAAGGTATTGCAATAAAAAAAAATGAATGAGCTAGGGGCCCCAGGACCATTTAGAAAAAGACCTGAAACAAGTCGTACCCCAGTTTTTGTAAGTAAACTCCAACGTTTTGTAACGGGTAAGAATCTACGACCAAATGTCAGTGGCAAAAGGCGCCCATTGTGTCCAAGCAACAGTATGCAGCATAATAAAGACGCATCTCCATAGGCACCCATAGAAATACTTTCGGGGGAGGGGGAACATGTATGTAGGGTATCAGCTTTTACGGTATAAGTCAAGAGACTAAAAGAATATCTGTTATGTGTGCATAAACGCAAATACAAATGTACAGTTTTAATAAAGATCACTGAAAATATCTAGTTTAACTACAATGCTAGTACGTGCAATTTTTTTGTGAGATATAAAGGGTGCAAATGTCTCTTCTTGCTAGTTCCTGCAGGCTCCCATGTGTATCTCGTTGCGGAAATGAGGCCAACAAGGTATGGGTTCATCAAGGTAAGGCTTTCAATCATACCTCTCGTTCAACCATTACATGTCTCAAGCAGCTGGAACATGAAACAGGTACTCATGCAATTTCATCGTTGAAACGGGCGTTGAGAAACCGACATCCTTGTACATTATATGGATTATGTAGACCATTCAGGGAGGAGTGTTGTGCTTTGAACATGACAGTATTGCGACGGAAACTTTTGTAGTGAGGCGAACAATGGTTTTAATACATAACTGAATAGGGCATACTTATTCACGAGTCGCTACGATATGTGACTGACTACAATGTATTCCCATGTTATCACAATAAAGCTCGAATTATGTTTATTACGAAAATGGTTTATATTGTCCAATAATTTATTATTGAATATGCTCTCACGGAAGAAACAATTATTCAAAAAATGCATGCATCGATATCGAATCCCAGAATTCAAATGAAACAAACGCAGAAATTTAATACGGCGTAAAACGTTGATTAGTTTAGAACATTTATCTACTGTTAGATCAGAAGTTATTCGCGACACCGCTACGATTTGTTTGTTTGTTTTTTG
>NW_013669513.1:28912-31840 GCF_000517525.1 Limulus polyphemus | reverse complement strand
CATTATTGTAAGAAAAAAAAATTCAAATTGTATTCACTTTTTATATTCTTTATCGTTGTTTGTTTATCAAGAAAAGCAAAGCCACAAAATGGGCTAACTGTACGGTATCCACTGCGAGTATCGAAACCTGATTTTTTAGCATTATAACCTGTCAATTTTCATCGTGTTTTTATACACCATAAGGTGCTTTATTTGTCCCCCTATGTGGCAGCGGTAAGTATTCGGAGTTACAACGCTAAAATACGGGGGTTCGAATTCTCGTTACCTAGCATGTTCGCCCTTTTAGCTGTGGGGGTGTTATAATGTAACAGTCAATCCCACTTTGCGATGGTAAAAGAGTAGGCCAAGAGTTGGCGGTGTGTGGTGTTTACTAGTTGCCTTCCCTCCAGTCTGTCACTGCTAAATTAGGGCCGGCTAGCACAGATAGTTCTCGTGTAACTTCAAAATTCAAAATAAACAAACTTTTTTTTTATTTCCCCTACACCGTACGGAGTATATATAGTAGAAACATCCGAGCTTTGTAACACAAAAACGTGCGTGCCCGGCATGGCCAGGTGGATAAGGCGCTCGACTCACAATCTGAGGGTCGCGGGTTTGAATCCGCATCCCACCAAACATGCTCGCCCTTTCAGCCGTGGGGGCGTTATAATGTGACGGTCAATCCCACTATTCGTTGGTAAAAGAGTAACCCAAGAGTTGGCGGTGGATGGTGATGACTAGCTGCCTTCCCTCTAGTCTTACACTGCTCAATTAGGGACGGCTAGCGCAGATAGCCCTCGTGTAGCTTTGCGCGAAATTCCAAAAAACAAACAAACAAACAAACCTCCCTGAGGTGATGAGACATGATATCGTATAATTATCTTTAGAAAGTACGCATTAAAACTTTAAGTACTTTTAACAGCTTTCTCTAAACTTTTATCAAAAATTTGAAAAACCCTCCAATGTGCACTACAAACTTTTTAGGAAGTAGTATTGGACAAAAAACGTTCATCTTAATATAGTATCATAAGATTTAAAATATTTCTTTTTTGGTCCCTCCGGTGGTTCAGGGGGTTAAGCTTATGAACTTATAACTTTAAAATTCGGTGCTCGATTCCTCACATGTTTAACAGTTACAACAAAACATTGATAATTATCTGTGGTTAACTTAAAGTGACCGATGTTAACCAAACTGACCAAACAAAGGACTTAATAACTTATGAATAAATTACAAATTCCTCCAACATTAAACTGCTCGTGACGATATACTAGTTTCTTGATGATTTCATCAACTTCGTGATCCTCTCAGACATATCACTCTGAGGATGATCAAGGATTTCCAACAGATACCAATGTTTCTAGCCTACCGACCGATAACTCAAGATTAATCATAGCCTACCGACTGATAGCTCCAAGATTAACCATAGCCTACCGACTGATAGCTCCAAGATTAATCATAGCCTACCGACTGATAGCTCCAAGATTAACCATAGCCTACCGACTGATAGCTCCAAGATTAACCATAGCCTACCGACTGATAGCTCCAAGATTAATCATAGCCTACCGACTGATAGCTCCAAGATTAACCATAGCTTACCGACTGATAGCTCCAAGATTAACCATAGCCTACCGACTGATAGCTCCAAGATTAACCATAGCCTACCGACTGATAGCTCCAAGGTCAGTCAATGCAACAGTCCTGTTTCGAATGTTAATCAGGACACACAAGAGTCTTCCTGTCTAAATGATACGAAATTTTGGTTTATAATTTGAAAAGTTCCAATGAAATCATGTCTGAAAAACAAGAGTGTAAATAATCCAAAAAAAAAAAACTCATTTATAATGAAAGGTACTATACTTACTTCACACATTCTAATTTTTTTTATTTTTTATTTTTTTTGCTTTGTGAAAGGTTCGTATCGTACATCTCCGTATTGTATAGAAAAAAGGTTTGGAGGGAAAAAGAAGCAAAATAGGACTTTTATTTGCGCTGCTTAGGATCATACACGTTTCTTGGAGGAAATTATTTGTTTTCTCGTGAACGTGTAGCTTAGTGAACGATAGAGCTGTCGCAAGAAAGCCTCCTTACTCAATTTTGGTAGAGCCTATATCACGATCTCCTGTTTTGTGATACGAAGGGATTTTAATTTCGCAGTTCACTGCGCCATCTGAAGTTTCCAGTTTGTTGCATACATCTGTGGAGCCTATATAAGAAAACGTAAGTCTTTCTGTTTTCCCCCAAGTTTTCCTGATTCTGATCGCACAACTTTTCCAATTTAATCCCCAGCCAAAATAGAGGAAATTCCGCTACCCCGCGCACACTTTGCCGTCATCTGCTGGCCAGCTTCCTGGCGGGATTTTCCGATTGGCTGCACAGAAAATGCGGCACGAACTCTAACCATTCTAGCGGAATAAGGAAGCACAAGCCGAGAACATAGCGGTCGAAGGAAAGCCCGTCTCCCGGTATTAGATCTGCATGTTTGGTGATTTAACCAAGCTGTTTGTGAACGAATTTAGATGATGAATTTTGGAGAACAAAAGTGCCGAATGTTCTTATATTTTAATTTCCTTCTGTAGAAAAAAAGAAAACAGCTTTTAAGTAGAAATGATCTGATTGCTCTGTGCTTTTAGCGAATTGCTTGATATCTGGTTGGCACTAACGGAGCACAGTAGTACTTTTTAATGTTAACTGAATGCCAGACATTAAGCCTTTCATAACAGACATACTGGATTGATTTATTTCGGATATTCGTGCAAAGCTACACGTGGACTATCAACCCTTCATTTTCAATTGATAGACTAGAGAAAAAAAGCAGGCAATTAACAAACACCACCCGTTAAGAACGATTGGGCTACTCTAATCGAATAGTGGGATTTGACCGTCACTCTTATAACGCACCCACAGCTTCAAAGTGCACGCGGAGCAAATTTTATTTACGCAATGGGACG
>NW_013669513.1:17881-28649 GCF_000517525.1 Limulus polyphemus | reverse complement strand
TTACACCTACCATTTTATTTATGTAATTTGGATTTTTGTCATTAATATTCATTACGTTTTCGTACGAAGACAAAGGATTAAACAGGGTAGAAAAACGAAATACTCTATCTTAATAGCTTGTATTATTATTGTATTTTGGCACTTGTGTATAAAGTTAAATTCATAAATAATATACAACGTTAAAATTGGTACACAATTAAAAACATTTTATTTAGGCCTATCTTGGGATGACGTTGCAACGTCGAAACGTTTTTGAAGGCCACAGATAGGCCTAAATAAAATGTTTTTTAATTGTGTACCAGTTTTAACGTTGTATATTATATATGATTTTAGATTGTACCAGTCTTGAAATTAGCTTTGTGATTGACTAATTTTGACAATAAAAAAATCAAATAGATTCCCAAAGTATCTAAGTAACCTTATCGTTGTACATATAACCTTTGATAGTGTTTAAAAAGATCTGAGTCTGAAATAGGTGTCGATTTAGTTATCAGGACTTCGTTGTCGATTTTATGATTTGGCATAATAACTTTATCAAGTGTATATGATAGGGTTAACTTTACGTAACTGTATCTCGGTGTTCTTACCTTCTAATATTTGAACTTAAATATCTTCAGTGTTTATGCTTATCTAGTTGTTTATGAATTCGAAATAATAATTCAAAACATATACAGCCCTCATGCAAAAGCAACTAAAATTCATCGTTAATATCTAAATTGGAAAATCGTCACAGAATTTTAACTCGAAGCGACATTCGGTGGCGAACGTGAGAATCACGGCAGCGTGAAATTGATAGATTATTTACGCGCCACTTCTAATCGGTAGTTCGGAGAAATAAACGCCTTTAATTAATCTTTACGGGCCGATCGGTTTGCCGCTGTGTGTGGGACATGCTGAAATGATGCAAAGTTTTTAACGGGATATTAAAATTGAAAGAGAGTACACAAGATTAGGCACAGAGATGAGCTAGCTGACCAGCCGGCCGTAGATTATTCGAAATAACGCTGCGTTGGCTCTGCATCCATTGCTCTCTGAGTTGTAAACCACTAAAGTTTCTTTTGATAAATTGAACTCGAACGATGAGCCAAGAAACAGGGCTAAAAAAAAGAAAAAACAACAGAAAACTCTATTTTTGTGGGGTTTGCTACGTGCACACACACACACACTTGAAATCTTGCACATCGGACATTTCTTTTCTGACTTATTCGTCCGCGAGAACGGGTCCAAGAACGCATGGACACCGAACTCTTTGCCGGATTTTCTGACCAACTCCGTGAAAACAGGGCTTTGCCTTAGGGAGGCAGTGCAGCGCAAATTCTCGTTTCATTAAACCACCAAATTTTTGCTGAAGCGCGAAAAGTCGACCGGGCTGCCTCGAACAGTGGAAGAAGCAGCTGTGTGGAAGATAAGGCTTTAGTTTGTTGTGCTTTAATACAAACTGGAGTGTACCTAGAAGCTTAACGGGGTATGAAGAGAAATACTATAAATATCAGATGCTGTACCATTTTAGCCACAAACTTACGTGTAGTTGAAATAGTGTTCCATGTTCCTCTTGCTAAGCCTTTGCCAACAGCTAACCCTACCTACAGTACGTTTTCTTTAATGGGTGTGAATCCTCCTTAAATGAAAAAATGGAAATGATTTTGAACTGTTTAATTAATTGATTATTTGAGTATATTTATATCGTAGCTTGTGGAACTGTCAATATAGAATGCCACGAGTATTCTCTCTCTCTTTATTTTTATTTTTGCCATGATCTGCTTATTCAGTGATCAGTGATGGTCTCGAATTGGAATGAATGAGCGTGAATCAGTACTCCACCTGGTGTCATATGATGCTCTGGATACCACTTTTTAAAGAGTGTGAACAAAATAGGCTGTTGTCTCGCCTACTGCTTGTGGTCTGTAGAACAAGGTAAAAAAAAAACATCCCATCCTCTTCAGCTAACTATATTTTGCATAAGACTACTTTTATGTATGATTGATTTGTAATGTTACAACGACTCGTAATTATTGTTGCAAACGTCTGCAATAAAACTACATATATAATTCACAGTTTCCTCAACCATCATATGTTTCAGTTGAGGCGAGGATCAACCTATTTACAATGTTTTGTAAACCACCAACGTACTTCAAAAAATATATATATATAAAAAAATTCAAAACTCGAGAAAAGGGATGAAACTTTTAATCTTACTTATATTATTTTCAGTGCCTTTATTTTTTGTATTTCAGCTCTCACAGTACTATTACCCCTTTAACAGAAGGAAAAAAAAAGTGATAATTTATTTTACATCATCCAAAATGAATGAAAATGATATTTATCCTCAATTGTGTTAATATATTTATATATATATATGAAAACAACAACAACAGTAGCATCACAATCTTGACTAAAATACTCGCAAGTATTATCTTCCCATCATTACTATTTACCGATGTATTATTATCTAATGTTGAAATATTTACTCTTGTCTTTAGTGTTATTTTTATGCTTGCAGTAGTATGGAATATAGTCGCTAAATATCCTTAAGTTGAAATTAATTTCAATTTTAACTTTTATATTTGATGGCGTGATTATGTTAACCCTTTTCCAACTGGGAGTTTTCCTTGGTTAAATAGTTTCTTTTAGATATCGTATTGGAGGTGAAAAAAAAACTCACTACGCATACTCGGAAATAGTTTTAAAACTATATATTCGAAACTTTCGCGTAGTAGAAGTCATGTGTCTCGTTTCGAGAACAAGCTTGCTTACAAACACTTACTTTATACGATACTGTGAGTAATAATATTAAAGGCAGTTACATCAGTGAAAAGGTTTGAGTAGCTTTGGAGTTCTGATGCTTGTAGCAATTTTCAAAAATCGGAACCCTGAAACTAGATCTAAACGTACTCCAAGGCCTACGAGCATGATTATGTTTACACTTTTATTTCCATTAAGTTATGAGACGTCGTTGTACAATGCTGTGCTTACTACCATGGTTCGAGGACCTTACAAACTCTGTGTTTTCCAACAAAAATATATAGAAGTATAGATTTACTATGATTACGTGTATTTTGTACATATTTCTGATGAGATTTGATGATTTTCTTTCAATTGAAAAACTGGTAGTGTTTTTACGTTAAACAAAATCCTCTACAGCGAATCTAGATTGGATTGCAGTGTCCAGCTTTATATTCGTATCCAAAAATATTGTTTAATTTACGCAAAAAAGTAATGAAAAAAATGTATCAAATGGTAAGCAAGTCAAACGTTATCTATTCACATTTAAACACGACGTTGTTATATATATATATATATATATACGTAAAACAATACTTAGTTATGTTTGTTTGTTATTATATATAACTAAGTGCATACCGTGTACGGATTTAAATCACTATCGCGACCCCCTTTAGGACACCAATGAAGATGAGACGCCATTTTTCGACAAAATGCGGTTAGGGTTATCAAACACGTCTTCTATTCCGTAACAACTATTTTTCAAAATGTGTAGCTTGCAAATAGTTAGATAGATTTGAGGAATCCTGAAAAAAAAACGCTGTTATAAATAAATCCTAAGAAAATGAATACATTTCTACACTTATATAAGACTTTAGTTATTTTTAGATACCATTTGTTGCGTTGCTTAGCACTACTCCATTTTGTTTGTTGCGTTGCTTAGTACGAATCCATTTTGTTTGTTGCGTTGGTTAGCACGACTCCATTTTGTTTGTTGCGTTGCTTAGCACTACTTCATTTTGTTTGTTGCGTTGCTTAGTACGAATCCATTTTTTTTGTTGCGTTGCTTAGCATAACTCCATTTTGTTTGTTACGTTGCTTAGCGCGACTCCATTTTGTTTGTTGAGCCGGTTAGCACGACTCCATTTTGTTTGTTGCGTTGCTTAGCACGACTCCATTTTGTTTGTTGCGTTGCTTAGCGCGACTCTTTCTTCTAATTAAAAATGTGGAATACCACCAAGAAGTAGCGTTAACAACAAGTTTTCTAAGTAGTTATATTGCTTTACGAAACATATTCTTAAAGCCTAAAATTTCGTCATAATAACATCAGAATTTCAAGAGCGATAAATGATTTCTTGATGAATATTTAGGTGTTCATCCAAGTTTCTCGATTTTTCATCACCACCAGATGCGTTGACAAACAACAAGCAAACAACGCTGTACGCTCCACTGTGACTTTTTTTTGTCAGCAGCATCACATGTGGTAATATTTATTTATACGCGTCTTGAGCGCAAAAACCTAAATTTAAAAAATAAAATAAAAAATTTTATAACGCAAAGATCGTTAAGCACGAAGTTCAGAAAATTCTATTGTGTCGTTTGAAAATTACATTCGTTGTTTTTTTAAATAACGTCTAAGCCATTAGAAATGGCGAGTTAGAAAAAAAAAAAAGGCATGGCGTAAAAATTAAATTTCCTTCACTTTCTGACTATGATAATAAGTCATATAATTACGAAACAAAATGGCCTGAGCCAATATATGAGTCATGGCCGGTGAATTGCTTGCGAAGAAAATGAATGACAAAAGGACCAATTATATGGTCTAACTATTCGAAGAGAAAGGGAATGGAAAACGGAAAACTATTTATTTATTGAATCTGGAAAAATAAAATAATAACAGTAAGAACCGTGTTTCCTAGATTCTCAGTATCCTAGGAAACGCATGATAGTGTAATGCTTTGTTTCGAGAACACGGCGATTTTTGGTAGAATTGAAGTGTCCAATAGAAAATTCGCTTCTCCCTACGTCGATAAGGCAAATCTCACGTCAAGAGTGTACTGCCCACCCAACCGTAGGAATATTACCCTCTCTAATTGGACTCTTGTATGTAGAAAGACATCACGTAATCGAGTCTCAAGTTTTCGGTCGAATTCTTCTTCAAGAGTGTACGGTTGACGAGCTTACCTGAATTGAATTATCCAATAACTGACAGCGCCATAGTCTGTCATGCAGACTGACGCCCGAGCCCCTTAGAAGTCATCCTAGCTCGAATCTCCTGTCTCGAGAAAGTATAAGGTGCTTAAAACGTACTGGTATCGTTTTAATAAGACATTTGTTCACAGCGTATCATCCGAATATTAAATTGAAATTTTTGAAATATCCAATATAGTTCTTTGCCAGATTTCTCGGGGAAAACAGTATCGTTAGTATGCAGTAAGTATATATGAAAATCACTGTGTTCAATGAATCCCATTTTAGCTTTTCTTCTGCAATCCATTATCAGATATGCAACAGGAAGTTATAAAATACATTTTGGCTTTAAGTGCTGTTACAATTACTAAGTCTTGAATGAAAGTACAATGCGTGTTTTAGCGATAGTAAATTACAAAAAAAACAACAGAATTGTAACAATTTAATAAAACAGTCTCCAAGAGAGGAACAGAGATTTATTGTTTATGTTTCATTGTGTGGAATGAGGGGGGAGGGTATATTAAAAAAACATTCGGTTTGAGTTCATCTTGTGTCATAAGTGGATGGAAAACGTTTGTTTCTTTCACGTGTTCAAGTTTCGAAGCCAATATTATTTCCAGTCACATGTTGTAACTTGTACAAATACTTATACGTACAAACTGTGGCTATCGTCATATTTAATCTCTATAACTTAGCCTAAACCTAGATTTTTCGGGACTTTTGCCAACAACGCCATTAACTGATACAATTGTATCTCATTCAGTAGATACGAGTTTTGTATTCGATAGGGTACATCTAGGCCACTCATTCCGAAGGAAACATTAGATATGATTCTTTTCAACCCGTATCGAACTTTGACACGTGTCCAGTGCCTTGTGATCCCGCACACAAAGGAGGCGGGAAAAGTGTACACGCAATGCCATGCCAACAATGGCGCGCCCTCTTGACATCTCTGATGATGAGCTCTTACATCGTCGCGTGCTGCAGTGGTGCGTGCTTCCGGAAGAAGTCCTGCTTACCACGACACGTATGATTCAGTGCTTAAATACGCATGGCTGATTTCTCAAAAAGGATGAGAAACTTTATACATACAATGCAAGACTTCTATGCAAAAAGTGAGGCAGTTAAGAAAAAAAAATGTAACAAGAGGTGGTTTTATTATTCCACTTTTTCTTAATCTAAATTACTGCGTTATAACTATGGCGACTAAAATATAAGTATGTTCGTTGAGTAAAAGTCGTATGATGGTTAACAATAGTGCAAAATGTCATAAAACTGGAAGAAAATTTCCACACGTACAGTGACTAAAAAGATATAAGCAAGGCTTAGGACCAAAAGCTTGGCAACATCGTGCATGTTTATCTGATTGACAGAAAAACTGTCGAAAAGTCAAGTATGTATTTGTATATTACTGAACGTATAAAAACATGTAAAAAAAATGTTAAACATCCTAGAATACCTGAGCCGTTTAAAAGACCACGTGAAACAGTTTGTTAGATATAATTCAATTTGTATTGGGTTATGGAGTTCGTAACCGCATCAGGCGCTACTACCCATAATAGTTTCACAACTTTCAAACGAAACTAATTGATTTAAAGTCACCTGTAAAATTTGGGAATAACTGAGCCGTTTAAAAGACCACGTGAAACATTTTGTTACATATAATTCAATTTGTATTGGGTTATGGAGTTCGTAACCGCATCAGGCGCTATTACCCATAATAGTTTCGAAATAAACTAACTGATTTAAAGTCACCTATAATAGTTTCACAGGAAGGTTCATTCTTAATTCCATTTCATCTTACAAGCTGATCCAAGTTTATCACTGTTTTACATGTTACCTGAACAATATACTAACATCTGTAAAATATTACTTTGAAATGTTACTGCATGATATATAGATATCTTCCTGTCTGTTCTAAAGATAAGTCTGGAAAGTCTTTTTGTGTTCATGACAACACTATATATGGTAGATCAGATTATCGCTACAGAACAGAAGTAATTTATTGTAAATGAAATACAATATTTTTATAGCTCTGAGTACAATTAGCATCTAAACTACGAAACAGATAATCAAAACCTTTCATAGATAAACAGCTTTCAATCTAATTAAGTTCGTATTCGCAACGTTTTGAATCTTATTGTTTTTTTTTTCAGTTCAAGACCGAAGGATTTTGCACTTCATTAAACAAACGCTGTTGTAAGAAGAAAAACGCTTTCTTTATAGGATGGCATTACTTAAAGATAAAACCAGTAAATGTCTTTAATGGACTATCTGTGACATACATTCTCCTTCGTGCTTTTTTTACAACGAGTAAGAAAATGAAAAGGAGCCAGTTTAAAAGAGGAGAAACGAGTCAATAGGGAAGGGAATAGCCTCTAATTGTTTCCATGTGAGTGGGCGAGTTTAAAAATATTCAATAACCTCTTCTGTCTGCTAATGTTTCACGCTGTAACGAGCACTTCTCGGATCAAAATAATAATAACAAAACACATTTCGATACACTCCAAGGGCAGTCTTATACTCACGAGTTTTGTTCGAATACCATCGAATAGTCTTTAGAAGTGGAGATTAAAAAAAATAAATGTATCTCACTTTTTATAAACGAATTAAATTTTAAGTCATCAATTCGACTGATTTATTTTTCGTCATTTATTCTATAACGAACATTTTCGATTACAGTTAAAATGGAACGGCTTCTTTTCTTTTTAAACAAAGTGCCCAAAGTTTTTAATGAAAATTTTGCGATATATATATATTTATATATATAAATTTAATATTTTCATATTCTGTTATAGCTCAAATACGTATGGTGTTTTAATATTCTAGAGAGAAAAAAAAAAACATTTTCGTCTCCACAGAATTACTGTTTGTTTGTTACGGATTTCGTGCAAAGCTACACGAGGGCTATCTGCGCTAGCCGTCCCTAATTTAGCAAGCGTAAGGCTAGAGGGAAGGCAGCTAGTCATCACCACCCACCGCTAACTCTTGGGCTACTCTTTTACCAACGAATAGTGGGATTGACCGTCACATTATAACGCCCCCACGGCTGAAAGGGCGAGCATGTTTCGTGGGACGGGGATTCGAACCCGCGCCCCACAGATTGCGAGTCGAGCGCCCTAACCACCTGGCCATGCCGGGCCTCCAATTAAGATGGGACGGCTTCTTTCTTTTTAAACAAAGTGCCCAAAGTTTTTAATGAAAATTTTGCGATATATATATATATTTATTTATTTATAAATTTAATATTTTCATATTCTATTATATCTCAAATACGTATGGTGTTTTAATATTCTAGAAAGAAAAAAATAATATTTTCGTCTCCACAGAGCTATTGAATTTTTCTCGTTTTCTGGCGAGACAGTGTGTATATACCATATCTCCAATGTTCCCTGAAGATATATAACGAAGTAGGTTTTTCTGAGATACCGTGAACCGTATGAGAAGTCATTCGTTCCATAATTTAAGGTAACTGTTTATTTTAAACTTTAATTCTTCATTAGGGGCCGTATCTTGTTGACCTATCAACCTTGTAATTTAATTCTGGGTTGAATTCGAATTAGCTAGGCTATTTCTATTCAAATTATATATATATATATACGTGTTAGTATTTGGTCTTAAAATTAATTACTAGGTTTTTGAAGTCCCTCCTTTGCTTTAGTTTATGTGGCTCCTCAAAATTTTCAGATTGGTAGAATAGTCAAGAGGTGATGGGCAACAAATTTATTATAGTGGTGCTAACTACTTATACTTATTTCTGTACGTTTAATCTGTCGAAGCACTTTATTCTACACAGGACAGTGTTGTCGTTTGGAATAAAACCTGAAGATTTCAATAAAGCGTATGCCCAGCATAATTTTCTCATTTGAGGTAGTGTTAGTTTTTCTTGTCTCTGGCAGCGAAACCAGAGAGCCTTAAGCGTGCGAGTGCGCAACGCGAATGAGAAGCCCACTTGCCTATCACGTGGCGGTGTGTGCGTTAGGGTGTGGTCACGTAAGCTCCCAATCTCAACCTGTGAGCGACGCTTATTAGAATCACGTGCGTCCCCTGAAATCCCTGTTGTTTGCTTACTCCTCTTTATTCCGTTTTTCATCGTTCTCCAGTCGTTTCAATAACAGTTTCAATCTCAACTAATCTGTTTGCTCACATGACGTTTTGTCGCCTTTAATTGTCAATACGTCCAGCAAACAGCCCTGACTGTCAATACTTCCGGCACAAAGTTCTAAATCTTGGTTGCTTTGTTTCGTTAGCAGATACTTTAAATGCGGCTGATATTTCCAAAAAATAAAAAATTCAACATGATTATCCAAGAAACTTACACTTGTATTATCTTTATTCCCGTTTATCATACTGAATAAAAACACGCTGCAACAGACTGTCATTTTTACCTTTCACTGTACTTAATTAAGTAAACAACAGCGTTATATTTGGACTATGAAGCAACTGTTTTACATTTAAAATAGAAATAAAATGAACCATAGTTTGATTGTAAAATAATTGGTATTCATTGTAATATCAAACAAGTTAATTAGTTCGTTAGGTCGATTATGTAATTCAAATGCAAATAGATGGTCAATTAGTCTGCCCAATAGATAAGACAATAGTGTTGCCTCAGTTGTCACTTTGTAGTAAATAGCTGAGCTTAAAATGCTCCAAGTTGTTTGTGACAATAGCCAGACCTCAAGGAAGACACTTGGACGTTTCATTTGTGTAGAAAGACATCTGCCAATCTTAACAGACAGTAGCAAATTAGTCACAAGTGTTTAAAAGTGTCGTTACCAATGGAACCACCTACAAGCCAGTGGTGCTGTTGCCCAAACAGCTGGACAAAGCCGACAGTCATTCATAACACCAACACTCAGCAGACAACAGCTATCTACTGATTATGTCTCTCAGGGTACTTGTTCCGAGACTGAATTAGATGCTCCCAGCTGCATCCGGATATTATGCCATTATACTAATGGTTAAAAGTATGTTTCACAAAACTAGAGTGTATTCCAGAATTCCAGTGAGGTGCCCTCTTTTTACAATGGCCGCTCCAACAACGTATTCCTTGTATTAGTCTGCACTCGCATAGGACTTCAATCCTTTTAAAAAATACGTCTCGTGTCATCAATTGCAACATCAAGGTCAAACTGATCTTACTGTTCCATACTGAAGTGGAATGTTATGTGCTGTAAAGATATAAAGCCACCTCTACCAAACGTTACCTTACGAGTCCATGCTGTTTGATCAGTAATTTACATTTCAGGTTTGGTTTGTTGTGAATTTCACGCAAAGCTACACGAGGGCTATCTGCGCTAGCCGTCCCTAATTTAGCAGTGAAAGGCAGCTAGTCATTATCACCCACCGCCAACTCTTGGGCTACCCTTTTACCAACGAATAGTGGGATTGAACGTCACATTCTAACGCCCTCCACGGCTGAAAGGGCGAGCATGTTTGGTGGGACGGGGATTCGAACCCGCGACCCTCAGATTGCGAATCAAGCGCCCTAACCAGCCTGGCCATGCCGTACCTACTTTTCATAATTGCATAAAAAGAAGCGAACATATGACTGACATCGTTTTATGATAGTGGGTTTTTTGTCTTTATTTCACAATGAAATATAAATGCTATTTATTCTTTAACGTCAATGTATGTTACAAATGCTTGTTATATTTTTGGACTTTTAAACAAGTGTATCACATTTTGATCCGTCTCTAATACATTAGGCCTATAATACGGTTTTAGTACACATAAACAATAATGAATGCCTGTATAACACCTTGATTATAGAACAAAGGTGGTACGTTTTGGTTTTGAAATCAACTACCTTACACAGTGTCTCGGCCCGGCATGGCCAGGTGGTTAAGGCACT
>NW_013669513.1:11946-16881 GCF_000517525.1 Limulus polyphemus | reverse complement strand
TACACTGCTAAATTAGGGATGGCTAGCGCAGATAGCCCTCGTGTAGCTTTCGCGAAATTCAAAAACAAACAAACAAACACAGTGTCTCTAAAAAGATGTGTATTAATTTAGTACTAGGAACCAGAAGCATTGCATTTAAACTATGAAATAACTACACTACACTTGAAAACAGCTATATTATTACTGAACTAAAGAACAGTTGATGAATAATATCATCTGTTCCTCTACAAAAATACCCCACTATTCGTTGGTGAAATAGTAGCCCAAGAATTGGCGGTGGGTGGGGATGACTAGCTGCCTTCCCTCTAGTCTTTCACTGCTAAGTTAGCGCAGATAACCCTCGTGTATTTTTGCGTGGAATTAAAACCAAACAAGAAATAAAATGCCGTTTTCTTGTAATACTCTGAAATATTGCAGGAAATACCACTTACAGGGTACAGTGTACAACAAAGAAATTTCAAACGGTTTAAATATTATTGAAATTAACTACATTTCCAGTAGATATTTGATAACAAACACAAATTCCTCGCTTACTTTTGTGTGTGCGTATTTTAAGACATTTGCATTAGATGGAAATAACTGTTAAGACAGTTGCATTAGATCGAAATAACTATTAAGACATTTGCATTAGATGGAAATAACTGTTAAGACAGTTGCATTAGATCGAAATAACTGTTAAGACATTTGCATTAGATGGAAATAACTGTTAAGAAATTTGCATTAGATGGAAATAACTGTTAAGACATTTGCATTAGATGGAAATAACTGTTAAGACATTTGCATTAGATGGAAATAACTGTTAAGACATTTGCATTAGATGGAAATAACTGTTAAGACATTTGCATTAGATGGAAATAACTGTTAAGACATTTGCATTAGATGGAAATAACTGTTAAGACATTTGCATAGTCACATATTTATTTGCTGGAAAAGGTATTATCTAAACTATTTAGTTAAATATGTAATATTTTCTGTTTGTTGTTAAGCACAAATATACGCAATGGGCTATTTGTGCTGTGCCAACCACGGGTATCGAAACCCAATGTTTAGCGTTATAAGCCCCCACGACCTACTGCTGAGCTTTAAGCATAGCTTCGCTTCCTTAAAAACGTTTCAGATTCTCACATATTATACATAACCCACATTGATTTATTAAACCTCTTTGTTGGAAGCTACATCTTCCATTTTCTGTCATGTCTCACAAACTGCCTTGTTTAGAATCGGTACAAATAGGACCTTAAGTAATGTGGTATTCAACAGAGGATAAATACGTTCTTAAGTTGGGTCTGTTGTGTTAGATAACGTGCCCCACAGTTACAAAGACACGTGACTTTGACACGGCCATTGTTTACCACATGTTATAGCACAAAAGACATGGGACGCACATTGTAATTGACACCTTAATCAGTTGTCATCAACAGTTCTTACAGATGCTGAGGGGTGGTAGTAAACGTACGTGCAACGTTAGACTGCAGTCCTTTTGGACGCAGTGTGAGTGTCAGCTCATAAATACAGACGTTAGTTACGGCCTGATGAGCGCTTTCATTTTCGGCGCTTGTTATAATAGGATAGGTCAGTCAAGACAGTACAAACTCGTGCATGTAGCCTAAGATAGAGACGGAAACGCGTTCTCTGAGTAAAGAGAACTTATCAGGGAAACGTTATCTTCTTGGCACACATTGGCGACACCTCGTTATTTCTTTTGAAAGTTTTAGAACATAAACTTTAGGAGATAATTTTGAAAATATGCGATACGTAATGGAACCAACTACATTTCAGATGGAACAGGGCCAAAAATCATTTAAACTTTGTGTAGTTTCTAAAGACTAGAAGAAAACACTAAAATGAAACTCAAGTTATTCTAGCTCGCAAAGCTGGTAAGTTACCAAAGAGTTAGTTACCTCTTTTCACGATTCACTTTAAATGAAAGAAAACTAAAATGAAGCCACACGAAATTGTACTTAATTCCCACAAAATGTACACATTTTTTACATGTAATCAAATTAAGGATTAAAGGAGAAATGCTGATATTAGGAAATTGTGTGAAGTTTGTATTGCATGTGCGATGATTTATTTGAATTAAGTTTATAACAGATAGGTCTTAAATTTTCTAAGTTACACGTGTTACCGTAAAAGTAACAAAGGTCTGAAAGCATCAATTCCTGACGAAGAAAGTTTTCCTGTTTTTCGGTCATTCGAAACGGACAAACCTAAAGTATTCCTGTTGTTTATTGACCACGGAAGTTTTTTTTTTTCCTGTTTATAAAAGAATACTGCATTAAAAAGAGATTCATAACAAGGAAAAATAGGTGTTCTCATTTTCCAGTTTCTGCTATAAAAGGGAAGCCTAAAATAATCTAAAAAAAAAAACGTTATTAGGCCTAATGCAGAATACAAAGCTTATGATTTAGGCTAAGCAAGTGAAATGCTTTTGGTACGGAAGTTTTAGCGGCCTGTATATTTTAGACGTTTGTTTTTGTTTGCGTGTTGATTTGTTTTGAAGAAAATGTAGTCCAGTTGTGTCTGAATATGGGCGAAATTCTAGCAAATAAATAACGTTATTTGTGGAACAAAAGTGTTCTTAACCAGTTACGTGTTCAAAATATCTCTTACACGTGAAAGCGATAAAATATTTCAAAGCAAAACATTGGTACAATTTTTGTCAAACTAAAGTTTTAAATGTTTGTTTGGGAAAACATATTAAGTTTAAATTGAACAGAAAACCAATTTGCTTTGTTTGTTTGTTATGGATTTCGCGCAAAGCTACACGAGGACTATCTGCGCTAGCCGTCCCTAATTTAGCAGTGTAAGACTAGAGGGAAGGCAGCTAGTCATCACCACCCACTGCCAACTCTTGGGCTACTCTTTTACCAACGAATAATGGGACTGACCGTCACATTCTAGGGCGAGCATGTTTGGTGGGACGGGAATTCGAACCCGCGACCCACAGATTGCGAGTCGAGCGCCCTAACCACCTGGCCATGCTGGGCCTACATCAATTTGCACTTGTGATCTTTTCTGAGATTCATCGGTAGTTACTTAAGACTTTTATTTTACTTTATAGCTGAAGCTATCTTTACTTTTTTTTTTTGCTATATAGTAATTTAATTTTAGAAATCCAAACTGGATATAATAAATTAGTGGTTTATGCTGATCCAACCGTTACTAATTTAAAAGGTGTAAATAGTTTTAAATACAGTTAGAATTTAGCTTTAACTGATAAAAGAAAGTTTTGTTTTTCTTTTTTAATTAATTACATTCCATACAAATATATACAGATATACATGAATATATATTTTAATATTTCCTTAATACACTGAAACACTTGGGGCGTTTAAACATGTTTCCGTCGAGGTGTTTTGTGGGGATCTGCACATTTCTTTGGTCCAACTGTCATATGGAAATAAATCATATTGATTCATTAAACATCCAAAATAAAGAATAAAATAATACGTTCGATAAGAATTTATTTAACGTAAATAGTTACTTGGGTTTATTTCACAACTATTTTGTAATTAAGCTCCAAGATACACAATGGGCTATCTGCGCTGTGCCTACAGAGGGTATCGAACCCCGATGTTTTTACTTCAGGCTTACCTCTGAGCCACAGCGGCGGGGATATGTTTGTAAGATCTATTTAAAAGGTTTGTTTGTTTGTAATTAAGCACAAAGCTACACAATGGGCTATCTGTGCTCTGCCCACCACGGGTATCGAAACCCGGATTCTAGCGTTATAAGTCCGCAGACATACCGCTATGCCACTGGGGAGGTGGTGGTATTATTTAAAAGGAGCTAAGTACTTACTTTTACTGATACAACACATCTATATTTGATTTCATTTTTCTATGAGGTTTTTTGGTATTATAAGCTAATCTATACGTAAGATAGAGCCAACAAAACTTAGAGAAATATTTTTTAAAACGTACAGATTACTATTACTATCCACGTTTCATTTTTTCTTTTTTCTCGAGCTTGGTTTCTCGATCTCAAATGGTTGACTACGTTTTGACGTTACCACCAGCAATTCAATCCAGATGTTACAGATCAGTTTCAGTTCTCATACCGTACATCTGTCATTCCACTAGCGCACACTACATCATGAGGTACACGTTCGACGTACATTAAGAAAAAAAAAATCTCTAAGAGAACTCTTCAGTACCAAACTTTATTTGCTTGGCTTGAAATAATTTTGAACGTTAAATCTTCAGTTTAGTGACGCGTGTAAAATAGATGCAAATATATTCAGAACATAAAAGAAAGACGGGCACGAGACATACGGAGATTCGCGACAGTAGAGAAGAGAGAATATAACTTGATGACTCCAGAACGTTAAATATTACCTTCTTTGGTAAATCAGAAAAAAAAATCGTTAGTTTTTAAGAGAGCAACGAATATAGGGGTCGCACGACTTTATAATTTTCCCTCTCTATAATTTTCTTGTTCGGGTGATTTATAGTTTCAAACAACTTCTGTTATATTTCAGCCCTTTTTCACTAGCCACTAAAAAAACCGAGTCTTTGTTCCCACCATAAGGTGATAAAGATAGTAATTATGACCTTAAAATGAATGATTGGTGCTGCTCCCTTTTTCATAGAAAAACTCTAAAGACTTTTGTGCGGTACCTTACCTTAGTCGATCTTCGATAATCATTATGCTCCGATTCTTTCTTTAGATCAATAAAGATTCCCCGGGAGTAAAGTAAAGGCACGCGGACCTGATAGCACGGTTTATGAGGGGGCTCTAAAACCTTCGATTTTCTCTTTAAGATTGCGATTTAATTCTACAAATTGAACTTCTTGGATTGTTGTTCGTGACGATTTCAGCTGAGCCAAAGCAAGCGAGCGGAAAAAAAGAAAATTATACGATAAATTACAGGGTGAAAAGATTAACAAGTTCACTGATATTACAGCTAAAATTACAGGCTGTTTCTTTATT
>NW_013669513.1:10220-11322 GCF_000517525.1 Limulus polyphemus | reverse complement strand
GAAAAGAAATTATACGATAAATTACAGGGTGAAAAGATTAACAAGTTCACTGATATTACAGCTAAAATTACAGGCTGTTTCTTTATTAATCCAATGAGATGCCAACAGAAGTTTTATTATTACATAAAGTTTTCAAAAAGTTATATATATATAACGGTTCATTTGGAAAAAAAAGTGGCTATTAAGTTATAGAGTTTAAAATGTATTTGTGTTATCTATTTGCGATTTCTATCTATAATATGTATACCAGTACTTCATTTTACTTTTATATAAGATACTTTCTGTGTGGCGATGTTACAGTATATAACGGCCAATAACTCCGTACTACTTATATGGAAGAATACAGTTACTTGTTCAGTAACATGCTTATTCAATTCTCACGTTGATCTTAATTTATCCTAATTATTCTAATTTAAAAAAAAATCGTTATATCCTATCATCAGCCCCCAAGTGGCTTAGCGGTGAAACCGAAGGCTTATAATGCTAAAAACCGGGTTTCGATATCTGTGGTGGTCACAGTACAGAGACCCCAAACAAACTTATTATAAGGATCACTTTCAATCTTAAACATGGTTTCTGGGATGTTGATCTAAACGTTATTATAACCATAAGCTACTTTATCAAACAAGATATTTGTAAAGTAGTATTTAAAATATGTAAGACCCATTTACAAATACAGACATATACACAACTGATAACTCAATACATACACACAACTGATAAACTGATACATACACACAACTGATAAATCGATACATACACACAACTGATAACTCAATACATACACACAACTGATAAACTGATACATACACACAACTGATAAATCGATACATACACACAACTGATAACTCAATACATACACACAACGGATAAATCGATACATACACACAACTGATAAATCGATACATACACACAACTGACAAATCGATACATACATACAACTGATAAATCGATGCATACACACAACTGATAAATCGATACATACACACAACGGATAAATCGATACATACACACAACTGATAAATCGATACATACACACAACTGATAAATCGATACATACACACAACTGATAAATCGATACATACACACAACTGATAAATCG
>NW_013669513.1:3753-9577 GCF_000517525.1 Limulus polyphemus | reverse complement strand
ACATTGCATTGTACCTTTAGAAAATAACAAGTAGACGATTCTTATCTTTGTAGACTGAAATATGGAAACATGTATTAATCACAGCATGCTTGAGTGCCATGTCAGCTGTATTAATGAAGAAATGACTTTTCTATCTGAGTTATTCATCTTTCAATTGTAGCTGTTTTTGTAAGTTGATTAAGTCCAGGTTTTTGACCTAAACTTTATGTCTATTTTACTAATTACCAGTAGTTGTATATAATAAAATAGAAGGTTGAGCTTGACAATAATCAAACATATCGTTTAACTGTATTTTTTTGTAAGTTGATTAAGTCCAGGTTGTTGACCTAAACTTTATGTCTATTTTACTAATTACCAGTAGTTGTATATAATAAAATGGAAGGTTGAGCTTGACAATAATCAAACATATCGTTTAACTGTATTTTTTTGTAAGTTGATTAAGTCCAGGTTTTTGACCTAAACTTTATGTCTATTTTACTAATTACCAGTAGTTGTATATAATAAAATAGAAGGTTGAGCTTGACAATAATCAAACATATCGTTTAACTGTATTTTTTCTTGTACAAAATAAATGTGTGAAGTTTAATGTTACCTTTAAAATAGACGCTATAATTTATTAAAATTAATTTCTTTTTGTTGAACTTTGCACGAAGCTATTCGAGGGCTATCAGCGATACACCCCCCCCCCTAATTTTGAAATGATAAACTAGAGGGAAGGCAATTAATCAACACCACCTACTGCGAGCATGTTCGGTGTCGGTGGTTCGGCATGGCCAGGTGGTTAGGGCGCTTGTCTCGCAGTCTGAGGATCGCGGGTTCGAATCCCCATCCCACCAAACATGCTTGCCCCTTTCAGCCATGGTGGCGTTATAATGTTACGGTCAATCCAAATATTCGTTGGTAAAAGAGTAGTCCAAGAGTTGGCGGTGATGACTAGCTGCTTTCCATCTAGTTTTTCACTGCTAAATTAGGGACGGCTAGCGCAGATAGCCCTCGTGTTTGCGCGAAATTCACAACAAACAAACAAACAATCGGTGACGGTAATTAAAAAGGAAATCGGCTTACGGAATCACACCAATTTATTTTCTCTGGATTGTATTAACTACTAACATTGATTTTCCTTTTCACCTTTAGTTCGTAATTGTTTTGATAATAAACAAGTTCACTCGTGATTTTGTTTCATTGCGGTTCTGGAAGCCACGGTGCGAGTCTGCGTTCACCGAAGTGGGTAAGACGTTGTAGGGAAAGTATAACAGTAGAAATCTTGTGTCTTTTCTTTCCGAAGGTAAAACAGTTTTGTGTTTGTGTGTGTGTGTGTGTGATATGCCAGTTAAGTAACGACTCTGAAGGATGGATAAAACTCGAAACTTGTTTGTGTGTGTGTATGATATGCCAGTTAAGCTTTACGTATCGACTCTGAAGGATGGATAAAACTCGAAACTTGTTTATGTGTGTGTGTATGATATGCCAGTTAAGCTTTACGTATCGACTCTGAAGGATGGATAAAACTCGAAACTTGTTTATGTGTGTGTATGATATGCCAGTGAAGCTTTGCGTATCGACTCTGAAGGATGGATAAAACTCGAAACTTGTTTATGTGTGTGTATGATATGCCAGTGAAGCTTTGCGTATCGACTCTGAAGGATGGATAAAACTCGAAACTTGTTTGTGTGTGTGTATGATATGCCAGTTAAGTAACGACTCTGAAGGATGGATAAAACTCGAAACATTCACCTGTTTTTATTCTAGTTCATTAACATTGAACGCATTTCTTCTGAAAGGTTGTTTGTTTGTTTATAATTAAGCAGAAAGCTACACAATGTGTGCTCTGCCCACCACGGGTATCGAAACCCGGATTCTAGCGTTGTAAGTCCGCAGACATACCGCTGTGCCACGTGGGGGGGGGGGGGGCTTCTGAAGGATGTGAATAACTGTTGAGATTTGTTATGTCAACATTATTTAAAATTGGATAATTATTTCTAAATGACGCGTGACTTTTTGTGACTTACGTTGGTTGGAATGCTTTGTGTGTTATGTGATCACCTGTCTTGGTTTATTTGGATTAAATTAAGCCTTTTTTGTTGTTTAAAAGTTAAATCATTTCTGATTTGTGTTTTTATCTACGAGGTCAATAGTTTGGTTACTTAAGTACTTGAGAATGATCGTACCAGTGGTCGAAACGTCCACCTGGTCTAAAAAAATAATCTTCCTTACGTTAAAAACTGTAAATTGTAATAAAATAGTATTTATAATCAGTAAGTAAACTCAAAACGAAATTATTAAGTTTACTTAATTGTTCAACAAATTGATACAAATTTATCAAAACTTAAGTTATTCTTCCTAAAGACCACATGAATTTTGAAATATTATATTAAAGTTAGCATCTGTTACTAAAAAGTGAGCCTAGAGTTAAGCAGTGCTAATGGTCTATTATTATTATTGTATACGTTGACTGAATACTAAGACAATTTTTCCGAAAGATTTGTTGCTTAGATTGCTATTGAAAAACGTATTGGTACTAAGCTATATGGATCTTGAGTAAACTTGTGTTTCTGGTTAAGCACAAAGCTACACAATGGGCTATCTGTGCTCTGCCCACCACGGGTATCGAAACCCGGTTTTTAGCGTTGTAAGTCCGCAGATATACCGCTGTGCCACTGGGGGGGGGCAAACTTGTGTTGGTATACGTTGACATTTAATGATTTGTTCTAACGGATATGTAACACTTTTAAACTAGTGCCTTAGATATATATGTTTCATAAAATAAAGACATTCGTACTAACAATTCTATGGCTGTCCCGACCTTGTATCTTGTTTTACATTCTCTAAAACAGAAGGTAAACTAAACAAAAACATCTGAATAATAAAAAAAAATGTCCATTCATACCCGAAAAAAAAGGAAAAGCTAATTCTCATAAGCTAATAGAGTCGGGCGTGGCCTAGCAATTTTCGAAGGGTCCAGAGTTGGAGGCGTAATAATGTCGGTGAACATGTGGTTGTGTTATAGTAATGGCAGTCAATCCCTTTATTCGACTCAAGAAGTCTGAGTAAGCGCTTCCTGCAGCAGGTACTATTGGCCGAATGACTTCCATTTGGTCAGTAGTTCAAAATTATAAACGGTTATGTCTGATTCTTAAGGTCTTTGACCTGAACATTTATCTTAACCAAATAAGGTTGTGTTTTGGTTTAAAACTCAAATTCCGTAAACCAGCAAGCTGATGATTTTGACCTAGTATTAATCCAGCTTTAACACATTTCCCATTTAAGATGTTACACGGTTACTACACTACTGTGCTATACTGAAAATAAAACAATAAAAAATAACATAAAATTATTTGTAATCTAACTTATCCGTATTTCAAACTTCGATGTTTAATATCGCAAAAGATCTCCAAAATACTTAGTGGATGATATTTTTAAAAACGTAAATAAAACTCTTAGCAATGGGAGCAACTAAATTTTAAAAGTAGTGAAACTTGACTCCCAAATTACTGTTGTAAATTTAGATTTCCAATCCCACTTAGATTATCGATTCAGTGTATTATAGTTAAGATTCATGTTAGCGTCTTGAATTTCGGCTGCCAAGTTACTGTGGTAAATTTAGATTTCCAATCCCACTTAGATTATCGATTCAGTGTATTATAGTTAAGATTCATGTTAGTGTCTTGAATTTTGGCTGACAAATTAATTTAGTAAAATTAGACTTCCAGACTCTTAGCTTTAACGGAAGACTTCTAATCATTTTCTTGAAATTAACTGTGACGTTAGTGTATGATGAATTTAAGTTCTCCTGTTGAAACCAGTAAAATCAGACCTCCAAATCTGAGCCACGCACGTCAACCCATAAAGTCACAGTGGCAAAATCGAATTTCAAAACTATACTTTCAAATCAGTGTCTGCAAATGTTTGATGACGACTGTAATACATGTATAAAGGTTCATCAATCTACTCCATTGAACCAAAAACAATTTTTCTGATTTATTTTTAATACATTTTTTTAATTTAGCAGTAACTAAAACGTATTACCAAACTTAATTTTCAAGTTCCTAAATTAAAGACGTTTACGGTAAATATAGAAGCCGTTTTTGACATCTGTAAGGTGCTGCCCTCTAAACTTTTTATTTGTCGTACTTTAATCTAGATCAAAGCCAATGAGAATGGAACTTTTAATTCGTTTGGTTTAGATTTTAAACCGAAAGATAAAATCATTTCCATGTGTTTTTTTTTTATTTGAAATTTTTATTGTGTATAGCAAGTTTTCAAGGATTAAAAGCGGCCAACGCCATTATCGTTCAATCCAATTAAATTTTAGGACAGTCTTCCGCATGAAAAAGCTCCCATGTTGCACGTGCATTACAGCGGACTATGCTCGAAGTACGCCATTAGCCCTAGACCTATTATCCTTTCCTCATTAAAGGTAATGCTTTTCCTCTTATCGCTTTATTTTGCTATAGATAATAGGCCTAACTCATCCTCTGTATATACTGTCCACACGTCTGATCTGATGAAATTTTACTATCTAATATCAATGGCATACTACAACATGACAACTTAACCGTTTCCAACATCAAAGCCGTTCAGTGTCTCGGCCTCACAACTGCACTAAATCAGGCAGTGAAAATATGGCTGTTACAATATGAGAACGTGTATAGCACGTGGCACCATGGCAACGGCGGCTTGTTATCATTTACACAGTGCACATCAAATGGCACTAGAGCTGATTAATAACATTATGTTGTCAATGAAGAAGGGGGTAAGATGAACGATTTGATGTGGCTAACGGACTTTGTGCGAAAACATCAAGATTGGCTTTCAGCATTCTACAGAAACTTGGAGATGGATAATTATAATCAGCGTCGCTCTAATTGTATTAGCTTGTATGACAATAGAAATATACTTTGAATTTAATCCATTTTTACTTATTCAGGGCCAACAGAACAGCCGAGCCGGGTATTTGTGTTCTCTTGCTGTTAGGATGGAAACTTAATGAATTTCCTTGCATTAGGGACGCCCCCCCCCCCCCAGTGGCACAGCGGTATGTCTGCGGACTTACAACGCTAAAATCCGGGTTTCGATACACGTGGTGGGCAGAGCACATATAGCCCATTGTGTAGCTTTGTGCTTAATTACAAGCAAACAAACAAGCATCAGGGACTTGTCTTAATCTTATATGTTCCACAGAAATCTCATTGATGAGGTAGATAGCCGTATAGACTTTTGAAATCTGACCGAAAATGAGACTTGAAATTTACAAAAACAATGTATTTGTACAATTCTAATTCTAAACGCCTTCAGACTTACCACTGAACCACTGGGGGCTAAATACGTGTAGTTCAAAACACTGATACTTTGATTAATATCTTACATGTACGTATATATTATACACATGTACGTTACATCAATAAAGTAATGAGGAACCTACAGAACTGAATAAATAATTGAAAATTCAGTAAGAGCAACGTTCCTGAACGTAACCGTTGAATCATCATCAGGTATTGCTATGGTTCGAAACCCGTTACCCGATGATGATTCGTTGCTATGGTTCGAAACCCGTTACCTGATGATGATTCATTGCTATAATTCGAAACCCGTTACCTGATGATGATTCGTTGCTATAATTCGAAACCCGTTATCCGATGATGATTCGTTGCTATGGTTCGAAACCCGTTACCTGATGATGATTCGTTGCTATGGGTCGAAACCCGTTACCCGATGATGATTCGTTGCTATGGTTCGAAACCCGTTACCTGATGATGATTCGTTGCTATGGGTCGAAACCCGTTACCCGATGATGATTCGTTGCTATGGGTCGAAACCCTTTACC
>NW_013669513.1:0-3031 GCF_000517525.1 Limulus polyphemus | reverse complement strand
CCCGTTTGAATCATCATCAGGTTTTCGACCCATAGCAACCCCGTTACCTGATGATGATTCGTTGCTATGGGTCGAAATCCGTTACCTGATGATGATTCGTTGCTATGGGTCGAAACGTTGTTATCACTAAAATCAGAACTTGCCTACTGTCAAAATCACCGTTATTATATTTTCAATCAATTACATATAATTTGATGATAGAAGTTAAAATAACTGCACTGATCAGAACAATAAAATTGTAACTCTGAACAACGATTAAATTATATCACAAAGTTTCATACAGCTTTTTCCAACTTGAAGTCCAGTTTCTTGGAGTTCTTGTTATGGTTGCTTGTTTCAAGTATATGTAATAAATACATAATAATATAGAGTCAAAGTTTTTGTTATTCACAACTATTCTAAGTTAGTCCCTAGAAATTATAAAAGCCAACAAAGCTCAATTACAGTGTAAGTAAGCATTTACACTTTAATTAAAATTTCTGCCCCCTCCTCAAGTGACTCATCGGCAAGGCTGAAGGCTTATGTCGCTAAAAACCTAGTTTCGATACCTGTGGTGGGCACAGCACAGATAGACTTTCATGTAGTTTTGTGTATTAAAAAAATAATTAAAATTCCACAATAGCTGCAGTTGTTTAGATAAATAAAATCTTGAGGCTAATTTTACCTTTCATATATGTCTCATACGGGTTTATCACTATTGTTTTCAATCTATTTTCCCTGAAACTATAGGGTCTTAGGTGACCCAGGAAAGTACTAGTTTTAATGCAACGTTTTCAGTGCTACAGTATAAAACAGAGATGCGTTATAGGAACTATAACGCTAATTGTTAGCTATATATGGGTAGATTGGTCCACTTCTTGGGAAGTCTCTGTTCTAGCTATGATACAGATACGTGCTCTTCATATCCCTTAATTCATTACATTAACGGATCGCCAAATAGTTATACAATTTTCCTGTACTTGTCAGCTTTATTATTAACTTGGATACATGCGATCATTTGCATATATTACGAAAACTATCAACGGTCCACTGCTGTTTTTATTGAGGGTATGACTGGAAATAGAGAAGAGAAGTTCGCAGCGATAGAACTAAGTAGTTCTTTCTCACTGCCACATATCTCGCCAGGTTTATTGATTTTAAGGAACAATAATACAGTTTTTCGTCTACGTTCACTATCGCAAAACCAGGAGAATTAATGTTTTGCTAGTAATTCAGAATTAATGATAAAGTTTATTGGAGACAGTATCCACGTTTTGATAATATTCCAGTTCTGACAGCATATTTCGGATGCGTATAATCGCGCCTATAACAAAATAATGTCAAAAGGTCTGTTTAAAATGTTTGTCGTTGTTTGTTTTGCTTTACTGGAAAGCTACATAATGTGCTATCTGTACTCTGTTCACCGCGGGGAATCGAACCCTGGATTTCAGCGTTGTGAGTCCGTAAACTTGCCAACATCAGTAGTTTGATAATGTTAAATATCAGATTATAAATAAACGTAAACAGGCAACTTGCAGACTATTTCTGCTTAGACTATATATTCAAACCCAGCAAGAGTTTCATGTACACCTTCCCGTTTTTGTAAATATTTATAAACAGTACTGAACTACTAGCCTTTCTCCACTTATCACACCAATTCAAAATTAATCATTGCTTTGTGGAGAGAATAATTAGGCTACATGTTTCGAAAGTATATCTTAGAAAGTTTGTATATGTGAATTTTGCAACTAATATACTTCTAATTTCTGCGGAATTATAGGCAGAGAAACCGGGGGGAAGTGTCCCCCTCCGAATTTTGACTCAGTAGTGAAGGACCCCCTGGGGAATAGAGACTCGTGTATAACAGTCATGGAAAGTCGCTGTTTTCACTTTGAATTAGCCCCCCCCCCCCACGGACTTACAACACTAGAAACAAAGTTTCGATACCCGTGGTGGGCATAGCACAGATAACCCATTCTGTAGCTTTGTGCTTAATTACAAACAAACAAACCATTTTGAATTCAACGGTCATGGTTAACATAGCGAATATGGTGCCCCACCCAATTCAAATATGTTCCGCCCTTATGGGAATACATGCAAATGTTTAGAGACTACTGAAAGTATATATATATATATGGAACTACAAGATACTTACACGCAAGGAAAAGTGTATTGTTCAAATCATCATGATAAACGATTACTATCATAAATCACTGCGATAGCAATGATTTGGAAGGCTCCAACGACCTTCGGTGCTGTTGTACCCAAGTACAGCCGGAATTCACCATGGGTTTAAACGGCAGAGGCGCAGCCAAGAAGGTCGTTGGATCTGTGCGTGAAAAGCCGTCGAGTTAATTCTAGAGCACCGAGTCCACTAACCACTGTTATATGCACGATTTTTTTTATTACCTTCAATAAATATGCAAGCTAAAATTTAGATGTGTTAAACTACTGTAATGAGGCTATTCTTTTACCTGTATGAAGTTGCAAAAATATGTAATAAATTGGATTAATATTGTCTTAAACCCTATTGTATAGATAATTCTGCAGACATCTTAATATTTCAGTTTGTTTTAATAGCATCACAAAGTTTGCCCCCCCCCCCAGTGGCACAGAGGTATGTTTGCGGACTTACATCGCTAAAAACAGGGTTTCGATACCCGTGGTGGGCAGAGCATAGATAGTCCTATGTGTAGCTTTGTAACTGATTGTGAGTTTCTCGTATAAGGCTATATTTAAATACAGTATTAAGGTGTTGTTAATAAACCAAGTAACGTAGTAAGTGTAAGGTTTTATTAAGGTGTTGTTAATAAACCAAGTAACGTAGTTAGTGTAAGGTTTTATTAAGGTGTTGTAAATAGACCAAGTAACGTAGTAAGTGTAAGGTTTTATTAAGGTGTGTTAAATAAACCAAGTAACGTAGTAAGTGTAAGGTTTTATTAAGGTGTTGTTAATAAACCAAGTAACGTAGTAAGTGTAAGGTTTTATTAAGGTGTGGTAAATAAACCAAGTAACGTAGTAAGTGTAAGGTTTTATTAAGGTGTGGTAAATA
>NW_013669512.1:107623-111548 GCF_000517525.1 Limulus polyphemus | reverse complement strand
TTCTGGGTGAGGCCTAGTAGTTAGCGTGCCGGACTGTGAAACCGAGGATCAGTGGTTCACGTCCCGTTGTGGCAGAATCGCGTTTCAACTAATGATGAAGACACACAAACCTCAACACCATTCATATTTTTCTTTTTTCCGTTTGTTTGTCTGTCTGTTGACATCTCAATGTTTCGGTCTATTTCTATCAAGACATAAATAAATGGATATTGTTTGTATATCTTACCATTATTCACTTGTTTAACATTCTATCTCACATTACAGTTATGATATATTTACCAGTCTATAAAAAACATTATATGCCAGTTTATTTTCATCTCCACTTCTGTCTGTTACGTGCTTATCTTCTATCTGCGCTATGTATGATTTGTTTATTGAATTCCGCGCAAAGCTACTAGAGGGATATCTATGATAGCAGTCTCTAATTTCGAAGTGATGAAAAAGAAAAAAGGTAGCTAGTCAACAACACCCACCGCCAACTCTTGGGCTACTCTTTACCAACGAATAGTGGTATTGGCCGTCACATTATAACGCAGCACCGACGGCTGAAAGGTCGAGCATGTTCTCTAACATGTTTCGATCCCGTGACGAACAGATTGTGTGCGAGTCGAGCGCCCTAACCGTCGAACCCCCTGTGTTTTCTTCCTGTATTTTATTGGTTTTACTGATAGTGCAAAGTTATAAATATTTGTATGCTTGTTTTGTCTCTTGCATTGTTGTTTAGGCGTATTTTACAGTGGTTTTCTGCGTAAGCCATCCTCAATTTTGAACTGAAAAACTTGAGGGAAGGCAGCTGGTCAACAGTTCCTACCGTTAACTCTTGGGCTACTGTAAACAAATAGTGGAATTTGACGGTCACTCTTATAATGCATCAACTGCCCGAAAATGAAGAGCGCGATTCTGCCACAACGGGACGTGAACCACTGATCCTCGGATTCACAGTCCGGCACGCTAACTACTAGGCCTCACCCAGAAGCGCGATTCTGCCACAACGGGACGTGAACCACTGATCCTCGGATTCACAGCCTCACCCAGAAACTTTAGTCTAGCTGATGGTCTTGCTTGTCTCTTTGTTCGTGAGTGGTTTTCATTACTTGTGAGAAAATGGTATGAAATAGAGTCGTGTGAATACGCAGCAGTGCTCGAGAGACCGATCAAAATTCTAGATTTACATATAAACTGTGGTGATCGCGATCTCGGTCTTAGTGCTTGCTAAGCTTGCAGGCGGTTGAGTTGGCACGTCTTGCTTCGTGACGTAGGAGAGTGCCTCGAGCTTTGTCTCCTGCCCGTCTGTTACCATTGAAATGGAAAACAGACTGCTTTGCGTAAAATTGATTTTTCCAACCAAATGCCTAAAAGAAGCAAAATTGATAAATAGGCTCACTCGGTTTTGTGGAATATATGAGCATGTATGTGCATGACGGTTTCCACGATGTTGCCATGAGGACAGAAAACTGTACGTGCTCTTAGCTGGGTTCAATAACACTGAAAAACTGGACATTGAAGAGAACTCGTTAGGCGAAAGTTTGGAAACATTCTAAAACACAATCATATATATATATATATGTTTGTGCGTGTGTGTGTTTCTTTACTTAGGATGTTGACTTCGCTAAAATCCTGAACCCAACATACAAACAATAAAATATATTCCATATCTAGATCTTTGTTTGTTTTTTATTAGCTGTCTCATCTATGTCTTTGTAATACACTATAAACTGATCGTCTACATAAATTTTTGGATTTCGTTCATTGTGTAGTAAAACAGTTTATTTAATTGAACTGTTTATTACTTAGAATACCTTGTAAAGTTGTAAACATTACCAAATTAACATTGGATAAAGTTAGAACCTTTACACTTCAGAACTTTTATTTTAATCGACGTTTCGCCCTTGCAGCTTCTTTAAGGCTAACACGTAATAACGCATATTGTAATATCAATCAGTTTTATGTACTAGCCCTGAAGAAGCTCAAAGGCGAAATGTCGGCTAAATTAAAACTTGTGTGGATTGTAAAGGTCGTTTTATTTTCTAACTTTTTTATCAAAGTGTGTAAATTCCTCTAGAATGTTTTACAATATTAAATTAGCTGTGGTATATAAAAAGATCGTTCTCACGTCGCATCAGAGAATATTTTAGTAACGGTTTTCTCAACTTCATTTACCAAGGGTAGACGACGTTTCGATATCTTTGCTGAGTTTTTCATCCGGTCCTGATGACGGCCGTAACAAAGAAACCGAAACGTTGACTACTCCTACACCTCGTGCAGATATAATCCATAATAACTTCAGATACAGTGTTGTATAGACTCTTTAAATCCACCCACTTCTTGAAAAAAGAAGATGAAGAAAAAAGTTAAACTTGTCCTTTTTAAGTCTGAAGTTAAGTCTTAAGATTTTGAATCGGCCCATTGGTTCTGAAGCATTTTGGATACAGAAATTTCGCTTCAGATACCCGGCGTGGATTTTTTAACCAGTTTCAGTTATCCCAAAATTTCAGAGTTATTAAACTTGTGATACGCTCGCACATTGCTTTATTTTTTGGTAAGTTCAGAGAAGTATTTTTTTTTTCCATTGAAAGTAAGGCTTGAAATCAATGGTGTGGCTTGGTATTTTAGCACATGAACTAGGTCATTATATATAACATTTACGGTTATTAATTTTTTTCTGAGAAGTAATCTTTACATGTTGGTTTATGCTCTGTCAGTTTCTTTTTTAATAGTTGAATAAGAGTGTAGTAAAGTAGCTTTGATTTAGTTCTTTCGGCTCACATGAAGTGATAAACTAACGTGTGTACTTGGTAAGTAATTTTAGGCACGCAATCTATAGGTCGATTTACGAACGTTAAGGCGTTGTAAGAATGTGGTGAAGAAATTACAAGTACAATAGCACGTGTAATAAACTGTGCGGAAAACGTGTAATTCGCTTTGACCAAAAAAAAAAAAAAAAAAAAAATTACTTATTTGGAAATGCGATGGTTATTGAAACAATGTAAAAAAAGAAAGAAATTTTGAAAGTGTTCCCGATGACAGTCTAAACTTAATGATTGGATATATCACTCTTGTGTCAAATTTTGTGCAGACTTACCCGAAAACTAAGTATATTTTATTGAGTACTGATTTGAACCAATTTAAAATTCAACTACTTTTTAACTTGAAGGATAAAAATCCTTTACTTAAACGTTTCTATTTTATTTATCGATGTGAACGTGACTACACCAGGTATAAGATCGTTGTGAGCCCCAGTAAACTCACCCCTGATGTCAAACCCCACCGTGAGCAGTATGCATTAAAACTGTAATACCAGAATAATAGTCCTGCTTCATACCTACAGAAGACAGGCCAGTGTTCTGTCGAAACATGTAGTATGTTCCACCATCAATAAAATTATTCCTTATGCTTATAAATAATTGTTTGCCTATCTATTATTATATTAGCATGATGTTCTCAAGTAAGCTATTGGAATATATTGTTATAATCATACATTATTATCCATAATTATACCAGAATAATAGTCCTGCTTCATACCTACAGAAGACAGGCCAGTGTTCTGTCGAAACATGTAGTATGTTCCACCATCAATAAAATTATTCCTTATGCTTATAAATAATTGTTTGCCTATCTATTATTATATTAGCACAGAATGTTTCCTTACTCAAGTATGTTCCACCATCAATAAAATTATTCCTTATGCTTATAAATAATTGTTTGCCTATCTATTATTATATTAGCACAGAATGTTTCCTTACTCAAGTATGTTCCACCATCAATAAAATTATTCCTTATGCTTATAAATAATTGTTTGCCTATCTATTATTATATTAGCACAGAATGTTTCCTTACTCAAGTATGTTCCACCATCAATAAAATTATTCCTTATGCTTATAAATAATTGTTTGCCTATCTATTATTATATTAGCACAGAATGTTT
>NW_013669512.1:102555-106850 GCF_000517525.1 Limulus polyphemus | reverse complement strand
CTTATTTGTTCCTACAGTTTTAATACGCAGATGTTTGGGGTTATGGAAAAGCTTATTTGTTCCAACAGTTTTAATACGCAGATGTTTGGGGTTATGGAAAAGCTTATTTGTTCCTACAGTTTTAATACGCAGATGTTTGGGGTTATGGAAAAGCTTATTTGTTCCTACAGTTTTAATACGCAGATGTTTGGGGTTATGGAAAAGCTTATTTGTTCCTACAGTTTTAATACGCAGATGTTTGGGGTTATGAAAATTGAATGTATTTTAATGTGAGTGGGACGACGGTAAGTTTACGAACTTACAACGCTGAACTCCAGGGTTCGATTCCCTGCAACGGACACAGCTTTGCCCTAAAACAAAACAAAAATAAAGTGTTTAAATTTTCCTTATTCTATCATTTTCATGCACGGCATTTAAGCTACGCTTTCTTGCAGGCATCATGTGTTAGATTGATAAATCCTGGTCTGAAAAAAACTTACGCGGTCAGACAAACAAATTCACGTAGTCGTAACTTTATTTAACAAAACTACACGTAAAATAAACAATAAAGTAATGGTATTTTTAATAGTGTACAGAATATGAAACACAAGCTAATGGTATTTTTAATAGTGTACAGAGTATGAAACACGAGCTTTTAGTGTAGGACACTGTTTTACGAGTTAAAATAAAGAAACTCGACGAAGAATAAAACCAGTGCGAAAGAAAAAGGAAGCTATAAGATGTTTATAGCAGTCTACGAAACGAACCGAAGCTAAATTATTCCAGAGTGAACTAAATGTAAAGTTGTAATGAAGGAATACTTTAGGTTAGTATGCAGAAACGTCTGTTGTAATGAAGGAATACTTTAGGTTAGTATGCAGAAACGTCTGTTGTAATGAAGGAATACTTAGGTTAGTATGCAGAAACGTCTGTTGTAATGAAGGAATACTTAGGTTAGTATGCAGAAACGTCTGTTCACAAAGTGATAAGCATTTGGTTTTGAACGAAGTGCGTATGCGTATTTTAGACCTAAATAAGTCGAGAAAGCCCATAGCAAATCTATTCAGTGTAATGTTCATATTTTTAGGATATAACACGCGGGTTAATCGTTGTTTGTGTGAAATACTTTGCAAATTAAAAACCAAAGTTGAAATCGAAGACAGTCATCACGTGATGATAACGACATTTTGCCATCCTGTAGAATTGAAATGTTTGACTAAGCAAAAAACAGGTAAGATTATTGTGAATGGAAAAACCAGTATATAATCCGGACAAAGGCCTTTCTAACGATACGAGGTTTGCAGTGTTTCATCGAGGAATTTGCGAGAAAAGTTCCGGACAGACAAACGCAAGCGTATTATTTATATAAGATTGTTAACATGTCTGTAAAAAGCATCACTAATAATGATTAATACGTTTATTAAAGTACATGTAATAATTGATTTAAACGGCTTGTTGCTAAAAGTTTATAATTATTCGTTCGATAACCCTACAGTGAAAAGATAATAAGAATATTCCTAAATTTGTTATACAATGTTTAAAGTGAAAATCCAGTGACCAAGATGAATATGGCAGTTACCTTAAATACATGGTTTTACTAAAAACATTCCGATATGGATGATCATTCAGTGATGTCGATTCTGCATTTGGTGATGAAATACTGTAAGTTCGTTATTATTTATTTCTCCGGTGAAAAGCTTTTGTTAAAATTAATCAAAGCAAGATGACGCCAAAAAATAAAATAAAATTATTGTATTTGAGAACCCAGTGAAATCAGTATAAGAATAAATTGGAGTAAAGTTAGTTTTTTCATCAACTTCATGGTAAATGAAAGTGAGGCTTATCGATTTCACATTATTTTAAACAGAAAGTAGGCTTAGAACTTGTGTGATTTCATTCTTTATTTCTTGAATAATTTTAAAACTGATGTATATTTTAGAGAAATCCTATGAAATTTGGAGTTTCATTTAATTCATAGGTTCACTAGTCCTCTGTTATCAGGCCCTAATTTTTTTTTACTCTTTTAAATAAAATGTTGTGCTGTAATCATGTTTCACCACTAAAATAATATTTGTTCTCGAATATCGTAAATAACAAACGATTTCAAATTATTTACGAAAGTACTCACCATATATAACGTAAACAACATTTTGGTAATTATGCGCATGCGTATGATGTAGTGATACAATCATCCAAATTTTGCTCTTTTTATCATATTTTAGGTAATATTACTACTATTCTTTTTTTATTATTATAGCAACTTAGCATTTTTTTATTTTATTTAATGAATGTAGTTTTCTTTTTGTACGTGTTTTAATTCAGAAATATCAAGGGTTATAGTAGTTTTAACTTCGGTCTTACAGTTTCACTATATTATTATTAGTCACCTAGTTAGTGAACTTTGAGTCACGTGATCGAAAGTAGTCCAAACATGGTTTCCAATTACTTCCGAGTGTTTCACTAGGCACGACGAAAAGGCCCGAGCGATGCTCCGATTCCGATAATCCATCTTTCTAGTTCACTTAGTCAATAATGATTTCGATTATTAAAAGTAATAAGCATATACATTTTCTCTTGAAGTGTGTTATTTTCTTTAACGTTTTCAACAAGATGTACATAGCGCAAACTGGCAGTACCAGGGATTGTTGATTATTCTGCTAATGTTTTACGATGCTATTTTCTAAACAAGATTTGTTTTGTCATGGTTTTTATGCCTTAGAGTATTTCAACACGTAACTGTAACATTGATAAATAGAAAAAAATCAAATAAATTCACAGTCATGGGCGTAGGAAATGCTGGGAAAATGGGACGGGGCTCAACAAAAAGCTATCATAAGCACAAAAGTCCTTCACACACACATTATTGAACACCAGTTTTTTCAAATGTTATGGGGTTCAGTGATATACGAGACGCACCTCAACATATAAAGTGGGGGCTTGATCCCCTGCTTCCTACGCTAGTGTACACAGTTGAGCCATTATTTTCACTTTTAAATTAAAAATATCAGTTATTCTTCAGTTAATCGGCCCGGCATGACCAGGTGATTAGGGAGGTCGACTCGCAATCTGCGGGTCGCTGGTTCGAATCCCCGTCCCACCAAACATGCTCGCCCTTTCAGCCGTGGGGGCGTTATAATGTGCCGGTCAATCCCACTATTCGTTGGTAAAAATGTAGCCCAAGAGTTGGCGGTGGGTGGTGATGACTAGCTGCCTTCCCTCTAGTCTTACACTGATAAATTAGAGACGGCTAGCGCAGATAGCCCTCGTGTAGCTTTGCACGAAATTCAAAAAACAAATGTTCAGTTAATATTCGTGTAATAAGTTTTACTTAATTAAATTAATCTTAACATTGATTAAATTGTTATAGTGAAGGTATATGAACATTTACATGTTAAAATCATTAGTCATAGTAAATGGTCAGTTATATTTAAAATATACCCTAGCAAAGTTTCTTCACAATACCCCACCACAGACTATGGAATTCAGCGGTGTTGTTAAAGAGTCTGTAAACCATATGGCATGACTCACGAGTTGTGCCTTCAGATTATAACGCAGACTGACTCTAGTATTCTGAACAAGAGAAAAGAGTCGCATTAGTGTTAAAGCGCTGAAAACTATTTCGATATTAAATAACAGTCATTTACAAAGATTACCAGACGTGTTTTTTTCAGCGTGATAATAGATGTTTTTCGCTGGAAGTGAATCAATCACCAAAGTCATCAAACCGATGTGTATTCCTATTATTACATCCGGGTGCTGGCCTTTTCACTTGGTACAATGAACGGAAAAACCCGAGCAATGTTCCGATTGGGATTGTCGGAATAATCTTGTATTAGTCACGTGTCATTGTTTAAGAGTTAATTTGTTATTTTTTAAGCCAATTGTTTTCATTGCAGTATGCGTAAAGTGAAGTATTAACCATACTTAACAAGAATCGTTATTTATAATGGGAACGGAGTACACGTGAAGAGTATAGTTTGAGAGTTTTTTTATTTTCATCCAAAGTTGTTGAATACAACAGTTTTAATCATAGTCATTCGGCGTCATGATAGAATTGATAACCTTCTCTAACATACACATGAATGTTCCAGAAAAAACAGTTAAAATGGAAGAATCTTGATTGAAATTATATTTTGGGGCATCGCTATAGCCATATCGTTGTCCATCAGACAAGTATTTTATTCGTATCACTTTTGAAGTATGACAAGAAGTTTATTGAGACACGTTAAAATAGCAGTAAACATATTACAAAGTAATAATTAACATGGAAGTAGTATTGGTTCAAAAAGGTAAAAAAAAAAAAAACTTGTGGGTTT